>NW_026057577.1:114615528-114680879 GCF_023721935.1 Panthera uncia
ATATAGATATAGATATAGATATAGATATAGATATAGATATAGATATATGTATAGATACAGATACAGATATAGACACACACATACATCCTATTGATTCTGTTCCTCTGGAGAACCCTAACACATTCATTGATTGATTAACTTCTTACTTTCATATATTTCTTATAATGTTTTATATTATAAACATTAGTATCATTTAAATTTTAGTATCATTTAAATTTTAAATTTAAATTTCAGTATCATTTAAATTTTAAATAATACCTTATTTTTTCATATATTCTAATGATAATTTTGAGATGGAATTTTAATGAGACATCTTAGAACTTTTTATATATTAGCATTATGAAACAATAACATGTACCCTTATAAGATAAATGATATTTATAGACACTATCACACCAGGAGAATGGGTTATTTCTTTCTTGAAAATTGAACTGAAACATATAAATTTATAATTCAATGTCTACTTTTGTGATTCAATGCATAATTACCATCTTCAATGTATGTAGCTATAGAAGAAATTTTTTTTGCAAAAGTATAAAGTAAATGAAAGGTGTGGTGTTTTATCGTTAGTTGGACTTTATTCCATTGCAAAAACAAACCCGTGTTTCTTCAAGTGAAGCAATGTATTTAAAAGATGATAGAGAATTAAGGGAAAGAGGAGAAGTCACATTGCCCAGCTTAATAGAATGATGGAACTGAAAGGTACATTTGGGAACAGTGCAAATGGAGATGGATTATCCAGTCCTTTGTATTTTGTTTCATATCCTGAGCATCACTATTTGGATTAATCATGTATATATGTTTAGCTTCTGCTCTGGATCAGTTTCTTCACGAATAAGGTCCGGGAATTAATTTTCAAAAACTTCCCCTAGTTCCAGTTATGCAGTCAAATGAGCACTTCCCCATGACTGGGCCTTGCAAAGCACTGCTCTTCTCTAGTGATCCATCAGGAGCTTGTTGTACAGTTTTTGTTTCTGCTACTAATCACCAATTGATTTTACCTTATGTATATCTCTCATTTAGCCTCACAAAGGGGGACCAGATCACTTCTATCAAACGCAATCATTTATTAAATAGTCTATTCATAAATTTATATTTGTACATGTATGTGAATATGAACATATATAAAGGTGCATGTGTATGTATATGCACACTTAAGTATATGCTCATACACAGTATACACATATGTATATGAATATGCTCATGTACAATTGCATGTATATATGCACATACTCATGCATGCAACTGTACAAGAGCAAATATATTTTTCCAACTTATCTTTTTGGGCCTAGATCTTGAATTTCCTTTTTTACTGCTTCTACTCTCCTTTTTCTGTCCTTTTTGAACATTTGCTATTCATTAAACACAATGGTTCTGTGTTGTATCTTTGCCAAAGAAGGGTCATACTGGGTCAATATTTTGGAGAGAGCTAGATTTACTTCTCAGTCTACTTTTATGTTGTTGTCCCAGGTTTATTGACAATATTACAGTATAGCAGAAAGATTCAAATGGCTCCATATGGTGTTTTGAAATCCATTCCAACTATGGGCTGAGAGTAACCTTAAGGTTGGACAGATTGCCAAAGTTCAAGAGATTCAACATTTCTTTAGTGTCAGAATCTACTTAAATGATTTCCTGATCCAGGGCTGAGACTCAGGAACATAATTATTCCTTTCTCTCTCCTTCTTCTGTAACAAAATAGGGATAATTCTCATGAGGCCACTCTGAAGCCCCTTCATCAGATGTGTGGCACAGCGTACTATCTTGTTGTGGACATTCTTGCTGGGAATAATGGTGACCTCTTGCTCATGTGCTTGTTCACATGGAAAGTTGTTACCCAGACACATGTAGTATGTCTCTATGAAGACCTAGGCTATATTCTTCAGTTTGGTGTGAATGCTGCCCAATTGGTGGGTCCCTAGTAAAAGATTTTGTTCTACATTTGTGAATTCATTTTTTACTGCCTTATTTTTGGTAGGAGCTACATTGTCCTATAAGATGTGGCAGCAGGTGAAATAATAGGTCTTTATCAAAAAACAGAGATTGATGAGCACCTGGGTGGTTCAGTCAGTTAAGCGTCCAACTCTTGGTTTCTGCTCAGGTCATGATCTCACAGTTTGTGAATTCAAGCCCTGCATCAGGCTTCATGCTGACAGTGTGGAGCTTGCTTGGGATTCTCTGACTCCCTTTCTGCCCCTTGCCTGCTCATTCTGTATCTCTCTCAAAATAATTAATAAACATTAAAAAAAAAAAAAAACAGAGATTGAGCCTGCCCAGTAGGATCACAAATGTATAAGTAACAGATCTGATGGATGTTTTTGCAGTTTTTAAAATAGCAAGACTAGCTACACATTAGAAGCAAAAATATTATTGAGATCAAAAGTTTAATGGTAAAAATGGTAGAAAGTTTATTGGTGGAAATCGGAAGATAGTGTCAACATTGAGTTCATTGTTCTCAGCATGGTAGACTTTGATCATGATTAGGAGCTTTATACTTTGCCATAAGATAATTTTGATTGGACAGTGTGTCACAGATGGTGAATGATTCTTCAACAATATTATAAGGAGTCTGTACTTAGTGTCTTTTTAATACTCAACTGAGATTAGATCTTTGAAAATAAATCCATAGGCATTTATTTACAACTTTTGCTCACCTGTGTACAATGTATAATGTAATGTAAATGCTGAACTTGCAGAGAAGAAGCAGAGATGGAAAGGACTGAATCAGTATGCATGAAGCTTGAGAAACATTGCTATAAGGAAAATCATGGTGGTCCTATTCTTTTGTCAATCAAACATGAGGGCAATCAGTGGGGATTTGTTTTCTTCAATCTTAAAAATACATTAAAAAGGAAATAGCTGCTTTTTCTGGCTTCCAGATGCTGTCATGTCTGCATGTGGAACATAGAATCACAGAAACCCCTTGGTACCATAGTGTTAGATTAAAGAGCCATACTCAGGACTTTCCATTTTTTTCCTTCAGAGAGGAAAAGGGAAAGACCACTTTCTCAATGACCCAATTATATTGTCAAGTCACTGAATTAATAAAACGTGGAGCCTCCCTTCCTCCTAATTCCTTTTTATTTGAGACAATATATCTCATTGTTCAAACTATTTTAAACTGGCCATTCTCTTACTTGCAGCCAAATTCTTTGCAACTTATTTGCATAGATTAATAACATTTGTTCTTTTCAAAAAATCTGTGACATAAAGCAAATATTAATAGCTTCATTTTAAAAGATGAGTCTCTTGCAGTTCAGAAAAATCAAATGAGCTGCTTAGAGCAAATCTATGATTAGAATTCTGCTAATTAATCCTGGAGCTTAAGGGGTATTATTATACAGTGTCACATTGCTTTTCAAAAAGAACACATGCAGAATGACTGAATGCTAATGAGTACACTTTTACAGTATACAGTGCCTCTCAGAAGAAAGGCATTTCAACGGGGGAGACCCATTCTGCTCTAAGTAGGTAGTAGAAGTAAAAAGTGATAATGGAACAATTGCCAAGTAGGAAAAACCAATTATTGTATGTACATTCTTTCACTTGCTCATTCATTAATTTTTTCATTCATTCATTCATTCAACATACACTTATTGAGTATCTTTTATATATCATGAAATATACTAGCATCTGGTGTTACAGAAATAAAGTATAAGTAGCCTTGCCTCAAAGAATATACTGTAATATACTATAAAGTATATAAATCTTATAAACATGTAAAATGTGGAATGAAATATTTCCCATCCAATGGATTTGATCCTGGATGATATTTCACCCTGACTCAGGGAGTCAGAGGTGATTAGCAATGAGAAGAAGAGCTAAGGACCCAGTGGATAAATTTGAGAGGCAGTAGTATTAGTGATTAATATATATATATATTTGTCAAGGAAGAACATTAATCAAGGGACATCAAGACTCCAAAAGAGATAACTAAGCAAACGAGCAGGTTGATTTACCACAACTTCAAAGGTGCTAAAAGTAGATAAAGAGTCCCAATAGATGAGGGTACTGATCTATTCATTGCTCACAGCACAGCAAACACTGAAAGCATCAGCATTGTGACATTTTTTCCCATCATGAGATGGTTCCACACAGACCATATAATGGCTTCACACTCAGTAGGTTGCACAGTAGTTAAAGAACCAGGAGTAAGTCTTAACACCTATTGCAGCAGGCAATAAGCAAGCCAACCAACCTCCCTTGAGAAGCAAGATCTTACATGGCAATCACAATGTAGATGCCTTGACTAGTTTAATTGTCTTTGTGACTAGCTACCAGAGGATGCCTCAGGGTCAGAGGATGGTGAAGCTTACAGCAGTCCAGTCTACTCAGCAAAGTGTCAATCTGACTCTTGCTTAGAGTCAGATTTCCTGAAGGAAGTCTGACATTTTACCTTTACCATTTAATGGCTCTACATACTTTGGCAACTTATTCCACCTCTTTGTCTCTCCATTTGTAATGTGAAATTTTAATAGTGTCTTGTCCATGAGATTGTTTAAAATAGGGCCTGACATTTAGTAAATACTAAATGAATGTTCATTTTTACTATCATTCAGTGCAGCGACAGTTTCAGGTTGCTGAAAGAAAGAATGAATATAATTAAAATGTAAAAATGCCAGTTGTGCTTTTGCCAGAGATATACTAACGCGTATATATGGTTGGAAAAATGAAATCAAGGACCTAATGTTGAGTGAGAAAGAGGAGGATGGCAAATGTACCCAAATGGTCACAAAGCCCAAAGAATCAATGTAGATGGATCATTTGTAATTCCAATACACTTTTTTTTTTCCAGTAGAGGATCAATGCCTATGTCCATCTGTTTTTTTTTACCTTTAAAAAAAAAAAAAACTTAGAAAATTGAACATTTTCTCTTACATTGTGTTTCTGATTATTACTGAAAGATCAATAACCGGATTTAAAAATTGATATATTGACTTGTAGAAATTTCAATAAAGGGCATAAAAATTAGTTATATTCCTAAAAATGTAAACACTTACTTCCTTCTCATGCCTGAAGTATTATATATAATATTGCTACCCTGGTCATTTTACCATTAATAATAATGACAATAATGTAACAGTAATAGATTATAGCTACTGAGTGCTTACTCCAGCCCTGGCTTTTTTTTTTCCAGCTTTAAGTACTATGCACAGACTAATTTATTTAACTCTCAAAACTATTATATAAGCAAGTGCTATTACTACCTCATTTTATAGATAAAGGAACTGAGGCATAGAGAGATTAAATTGTTCAAGGTCACAGAACTAGTTAGTAAGTGTCTGAATTATGACACAGAGACTGAACTATAGAATGTAAACACACAACATTAAGAAGGATAGAACCTGTTAGCAAATGTCAAGTAAGGAGATTGTTTTCTGAAAAAATGTAATCCACTTTTTGATATACCTTATTTATGCACAAAAAACCCATGATCAGTAAACAAATCCTTAATGAGTAAGTCATTTTGAACAGCCCTGCCCAAATTTACTGCTAGAGGTCCAGTGACCTATCTGCTGACCTGGAACTTTGGTGTCAAAAGTTCTTGCTGAGCTTTAACCATGCATATCTTATAGATTCCCAGACTAGTAAAGGGGCTTTATTTTCTGTCTTGATAGATTTATGGATTTATTTATTGTAAATTACTCACAAGAGAGAGACATTTCATTGTAAAACACCCCCAGTATTGATTCAGTAAAATGAGGGTGTCATCATTAAACAAATCTTCCCGAATACCCAAACTATTAAAACTAATTGACTGTGTCTCTTCTTGAAGGTTAGCTAGGCGTTTCATGTGCTCACTAAGGAAGGTTTTGTCTGGCATTTCCACCCCATTCACACACTATCTCAGATGACACCTCTTGCTCAAGGCTTCATGAAGATTTTCCCCGTCTTTTTATAGAAGAAAAGTAATCTAGGAATGCTAAAAACGAGAACTTTTAAAATTATAATCACTGTAATATACTCATTTCTGTTTATTTTTTAATAGTTTAATAGTTCAGTTATCTAAACTACAAACAATCTGTTTTTTAAGGGAAAAAACAATTATTTTACTTATAGTGTTTCCTATGGAGCGTTTTAGAATTTTTTTTCCAGTGTTGTTTTCCGTTATCCTGTATTAATTCTTTGATTTGACTAGTGGCTTAGAGGAGGGGCTGGTGTCCTCCTCGTTGTTGATTGCTTCTTCAGACAATTATTCCCAATTCACGTTATTTAAAATAAAGTAAAGGGATGTCTGGCTGGCTCAGTTAGTAGAGCACCTGACTCTTTTTTTTTTTTTTTAATTAATGTTTATTTATTTTTAAGAGAGAGACAGAGTACGAGTGGGGGAGGGGGAGAGAGAGAGGGAAACAGAATCCAAAGCAAGCTCCAGGCTCTGAGCTGTCAGCACAGAGTACAACACGGAGCTCGAGCCCATGAACTCTTAGATCGTGACCTGAGCCCAAGTCAGATGCTTAACTGACTGAGCCCCCCCAGGCACCCTGAGCATCTGACTTTTGATATCAGAGCCATGAGTTCAAGCCCCCACATTGGGCATGGATCCTACTTAAAATAAGTAAATAAAATAAAGTAAAAATAACCTATTTGGGGGGCTAGTGCTCTATAGCTGAATCACTGGCTCCTTCTTCATAAAGGTTAATGTTGGCGCATGAGGGTTTTCTCTGTCTTCTGTGGACGTGTCAATATCCACAGGACTGACTCATCCAGTTCCCTGACATACATGTTTCTTGATTTAACTTTACTTCATCCACACTACCAAAGTCACATGTTGAACACTGTCATTGCCGGAAATAACTCTACAACCCCAAATCACTGAAATAGAGCATGGGATTCTCTGATTAAATTTTCCTATAATTCTAGCTTGAGAGCTCCAATATCCCTACTGGGACTTTTCCTGAGTTCTTGGAGACTCTCTTCTTTTTATCAGTTATGTCCCCTTCTCCTTTTGTTTTTGTTCACATTCAGTTTAGTTTCCATGGTCTATCATTACAGTAACAATCTTGCTTCTTTATCTTAGATTATTAATTTGGCAAAACCCAAACCATGGGTGAACAAAAATATTTACTAACTTTCTATTATTTTGCAGCTGATTACTGTTCAAGAAAATTATGGATTAGAATAAAATTGGTACCACTGTCAATTTACGATTACCAGTCTCAAATGTTCTTTAATCAGCACAGAATTTCTACTATGTTTTTCCAGTTGACTCACTCTCCTGGCACTTACAACAAAAACTATTTTAAATCTTCTTTAGTCAGTTCAAAAACAATCTGCCATTCCACTGTAATTACTGTCAACAACTGGGCATGTTTTCTCCATCACAAAGACAATAGAGAACATAGACAAAAATTCACTCAAATTATTATTTAATTATTTGACATTTGCATATGTTTTCTCCTTGTTCCCTTCTTTAAGAGAAGTTGTATATTTTTTCTCTATAGCCAGTCTTTTCACCATTAATTGCTCTGGATCCCGCACATCCTAAATTTCTCAAAATTTAAGAAGGATAGTAGTTTGGAAACCACCCTGCCCTCATTCTGTGTAAGGGGAGATTTGGAGGGCCAAGAAAGAAAGAGTAGTTTACACTAGTGTGGTAGGACCTATAATACCTTACCCAAGAAAAAAAAAATATTTATTTGCAAATAATAGTTATGTAATTTTCCCACACAAGTGAAATCAAAATCATGTTCAAAGAAGGAATATGTTCTATGCAAATGAGATTAGACTGCATTACCACTGAAGTCAGATGAGTTTGATTTTTAGGTAAACAAGTGAAAAACTTAGTTATAGCTCATCTCAATAGGGAAGTAAGCTAGAACGGGAGCATCTGCTTTTGCCCTCACTTCTTGCCTACAGGCCATAGCACTTTCTATTTAGAACCAAAAGACATAAGCAAAACACAACCTTCATGATCATCCGACTAAGTTGAAATACTTTACTCTGTAAGGCACAGAAAAGAGACCAAGGTTGAATACAAGAATTGTGGGGAAGGGAGGGACTCAAAATTCAGGAAGCAAGGAGGGATTTCCTGAGGGCAGGTGGTAGGAGAAGATTTGGAAGCATGAAAATAGAAAATGGGAGGGTAAAAAAAGAAGGAACATACTCATAGCAAAGGTCCAAGTCTGTGAATTAAGAGAGAATATAAAAAGTCAAAGGTACCTTCTCCATATTCTCTATGCTGTATTATTCTGTTTTTATCATGTTTTTCTATGAAGAACATGATTTTCTATCTTATAACCTATGTTGTGTTAGGTCTACAGAAAATTAGCCTAACAAGCAGAATTTAGGAATAAAGGTGTAATTTCACCTTAATCATTTTGTGGGAGTTCCGACGGAGACAGAGACAAAGCTTGCTAGGCTTACCTGAGAATTGCTACACTATTTCTACTGGTCATCATAGTTATAGGGTTACCCAAGTGCCATGAGCATCTGAGAAAACTCTCAGGGACTGAAAACCATAAGAATAAACTTCCTACCTGTTTATACCCTTACCACCCCTAAACACCACTTCAACTCTCTCAGAGTTGGTTTCCATCTATTTTCATTATTCTCTTGGAATAGTTCTGTTCACTTTCCTATAAGTCAGTATATCGAGTTTCCCCCCCAATCCTCTCAATACTGGATCTTCTGATTGTATTCAAGTGGTTTTTCCATTTTCCAAAAATCCCTTGGCATTGGCATTGGCACATTTGCCACTTTTTCTTGTACTCTTTTGCCATTTCTTCTCAGTTTTCTTTCCATTTCAAATTTTTCTAACTGGTTCCTAAATGTTGAAATTCCTCAAGGCTTGTTCCTGATTTTCACTCCTCTCTCATGTTCCATTCTCTCTTTACACTGTCTCATCCATGCCTATGACTTCAATTACTGTCTCTGGAATAATGATTCTGAGATTTCAATTTTTAGCTCCAAGTTGTCTGAATTTCAGACCTATCACACTGGCTAGCTACATCTTCACTTGGATATCTCAAAGACACCTGCTGTATATGCTAGAATTGAACCCATAGCTTTCTTTCCAATCTTTGCCATCTTCCATTATTTCCTTGTGGGATAAATTGACATAATGATATTGAAAATTTATATTCAGAATTTGTGAGTTTTTTTAAGTTTATTTATTTATTTTGAGAGAGACAGAGGCAGTATGGGTGGGGGAGGGACAGAGAGAGAGGAAAGAGAGAGAATTCCAAGCAGCCTCCATGCTGCCAGCAGAGAGCATGGGGCTTGAACCCAGAAAGCTGTGAGATCATGACCTGAACCGAAACCAAGGGTCACACGTTTAACTGATTGAGCCACCCAGGCACCCCTACATTCAGAATTTGTGATGATAGATACTTGAGCCATCATTAAGGAAGAATTCATCGAAAGATAAATTTATAAATGGAAACAGTTTCTAGAGTGGTCTTATTTCAGTAAGATGGCTTCTCAACTGCTGTAGGCTATCCAGGGCAGCTGAATTAAAAGAAATTTCATTTAGTTCATAATATCTCACTGCAATGTTGTTTTTTTTAAAAAAAAAAAATAACGTTACAACTTGTGTTGTCAGAAAAAAATTATTCTTCCGAAGTAATGCAACAATGAAATATAGGACATTTTCATTTTGGATGAAATTCTTATAATAGGAATTGAAAAATATAATTGAGAAATACAGGATGCTTTAAAAATATGTATCATGCCATTTTGTTTAAAAAGAATTTTTAGTAAAATTGGAGGAAATGAAAAGTCATCATTTTGAATATTACATTTTGGATCTCCTGAGCAGGACCATATTAATAATAGGATCTCCACTATGAGGATAAAGGAAGATGCTAATTAATTTTAATTAAGTAAACCAGCCTATGGATTGGCTTTTGAAAAAAAAATTCTTAAGAATTTTATATCTCCTTTCAAATTACTGACACGGACAGAAGTGTGAGGTTATTTCTTACACTTTTTCATCGTACCCAAAGTGAAAGGGAAGTGGAAGCATGATGAAAATCGGCCTCATTTGCCCGTTTTGAGCATAATAAGGCACTTTTACACAGACACTTAGGGCTCTCTTGTGGTTGTGCTAGTTCTAATTAATGCCTGCCACCTACCATCCCTGGGCTGAAGAACGAAACCAAGAGAATCCCTTCAGGGGGAGGAAAACGAATTTTTAAAAATGTCTCTCTGAAAGATTTCCTGTAAGCACTTTACGAAACAACATGAAGTGATTGAAAAGGTGTCTCTATAGTTTTCATTAATATGCTCACACTCATGCTATGTATGTGGAATAATCAACAAAAAATAAGGGAGCATTTCTTTCCATGTAGGATGCAAACATTATGGGCAAGTCACATTTTAATTTCATACTTGATGTTTCAGCTTATGCTATGTTTTTAGTTAGTGCTGGCCTATTAAGCTGCTAATTTATCTACCGTTGTGAAGGCCTCTGGAAATGCTGCTCCATAAATAATAGAGCAGTGATCCATAACCACCTCCCATGTAACAGCATCGAGTCCACTGCAGCTAATAGGAACGAACTGTTGGTTGCTAGGTGCCAAAATGCTGCTTGCCTATTTAGGAAGTGATATAGTTTTGTCTCCCTGCTAAGATGACAAAACTGTAATTAGAGATTAATCAAGAGCTACATTAGTGCCACAGTTTCCTGCAGTCTGACTTTTGTTGCCCACCAGCAGTTAAGTGCATCTGCCTGTATTTACCAGTTCTCTGGAGATTTAGAAATTTATTGTCATATTTACGGGAACAGCTGCCGTGCAAGTTGTCAAATCATAAAGAACTAACTCAAGAGAATGCATATAATTAACTAGTCTGTCTTTAGTGTATTTATTTCTAAAATGACGCTTCATTTAAAACGATTAAATAACATATTACATAACCAGCTATTTTTTTTTTGTCCTTGGATTTTGTTATTTTTCATTAAAACATTTCCATAGTAATTTATACTGAATAAATAAAGATCAATTCAAATATTGGAAGGGAGACAAATACATGCTGATAGCAAAGGAAACTTGGATCTTGTGATTTTTCTGAGAGCTGGGCTGTTGATGTATGTTAACATCATTTAAGATCTAAACTGCTATGGTTTTTAAAGAAAAATAATGTGGAGTTATTATGGAATTCATCTTTGTTTAAGTTTCATTTGCTATTCCTTTAGAACTTTTGCTGTGTTTGCTTTGGGGCAAATTTTTCTGTCATTTCTCTTTACATATACTGGATTTTTACTTTTTCAAATGCTGTAATATTTGGGCATGCTAATGACAAACATTTTTCTTTGTTGAAAGCCTGATATTCCTAGATGAATTTTTGGTTTAGTTGATTACTATAGCAAATACAGTATCAAAATTAAGACTATTGAAATATTTTAAATCTTAATAAAGTTATGACCAACATTAAGTAATGAATGCCTTGTTATTTTTATCTATCTATCATCTATCTATCTATCTATTATTATCTTAAACCTTGAAGTGGAATTAAATATAATATGTATTTTTTTATTGTTTTAGTTGTCACAGTAAACAGATAAATAGTTTTAAATGAAATCATTGGAAAATTGTATTTGTATAAGTACACTTTATAAAACTATATATATATCAGACACAGACACAACACACATTTTTAAGCAGATTCATAGTACGTATATTATTTTGCATTTAAAGAAAATACACTTTGATTCCATTTTGATTCTTCTGACTTACATCAGAATTTTGTAGCAGTTGTAATTCACTCTACTATTCAATCTGTTAATACAAAACTAGTTGCATTACAACTTATAAGTCTTTAATCACATTAAAAACTAAAAGCTACTTTGCAGTAAGTTGAGGTTTTATGCTCAGATTTTTAATTACAGTGCTGTATTTCAAGTATAAAATACTCTTAGACATCCATTTCACTAATTTTGGGCTCCGTAGGAAAAGTACAATTTTCTCAGGATGTTTGAGACTTTATTTACTCTTCCTCCCTAAAAGCAAAGAAAACAAAATAGACTGTTATTGCTGCAATTGTCCTGTTTCTAAAAAATACATAACATACAAGTATATGTATATGTATATAGTCTTATTCCTATATATTCAGATAAAACCTCTGTCAGAAGTCTTTAGAAATATAATAAAAAAGAACTACAAGATCAGCTACAGAAGAATTTGTGCTGTCAAATTCATTTTGATGTTTGCATTTTTGTTTTCAGTCTAATGTGACAAACTTCCATCTATTTGAGAAGTATTGTAAATTTAGAAAAAATATGAAATCGAAGAAATGAAATATAGGAAGAAATTTTGCATCATTACTGAAAGAGCCCTGCAGGGACTGAACTGAGAGCTTGAAACGGATTCCCGGCTGCTAACTACACTTTTGTTTGTTTGTTCAGGAAAGCACCAGAGCCAACTCTAACACTGACAGTACAGAAGAAGCTGGCCGTTAAAAAAAATATGAAATGAGACTTCTACTGATAATTTATATATATTGGAGTACACACTATATAATTTTCGAAGAATATGGATTTTGGTTGAAATCAGGTAAGTTCGTTTTTGGAAATACCAGAGACTCATTTGGCAATTTTATAATTCATTTAGCTAGCATAGAATACATTGATTTTGAATAAAAAGACAACACCCTACTAATGTGTGTAGTTACTTGCAGGTATTTTAAATACTAATATTTGCTTCAAATAACTTCTTATATTTTTAATCACACTGCTAGCATCTGTTAGTAAATATATATTTAAAATGTAGAGTGTTATAAAATGAAAACGCTATTAAATAGAATCTTCTGGCAAAAGTGTAACAAACTGTTAAAAATAATTAATAGGAATTTTTCTCCCTCTCAGTATGTTCCCTTCTATTGAAGATATGGTTAGGACTCACAGTTCTTCAATAATGTTAATTATAAGCAGCCTAGTTATAAGCTGAGGTCACAAATTATTTTACATAACACATTATTACCAATGCAGAAAAGCATTTCTGTGCAATGGAAGGGGGAGTGCTTTAGAAGCTAATCACTAGACATGTTTTCAATACTATGTTATTTGTTCTACAGGTTATTTTAGAAACAATAATAATAGTAATAAAACTTGTTATTTTTCTTTTAGGAAGAAATTTAACACAATTATTAAAACCTAGAAAATGTCCATGAGCCTTGAATTATCAAATTCCAATGATTTAGTGTAGACTGAGGCTGAATATTCTTTCAACTTTGATGTACGAAATACTTCATATGTTAATTCATTTATTAGTGTGATGTGTTAATTAATTAGTGTTATAAACACTATACACAAACAATGAACACTATAACTTAGAGGATTAAACTAAATTCATCAGAGTCGGGCGCCTGAGTGACTCATTTGGTTAAGCGTCCAACTCTTGATTTTGGCTCAGTTCATGATATCATGGTTTGTGGGTTTGAGCCCCACATCGGCTTTCTACTGATAGCTCGAACCTGCTTGGGGTTTTCTATCTCCTTCTCTTTCTGCCCCTCCTCTGCTCTCTTTCTCTCTCTCTCCTTCTCTCTCTCAAAATAGATAAATAAGCGTTAAAAAATAAATTCATCAGATTCAAACATGTCTTGGAGTTGAATGCTATTTTGCTGTATTTTCATTTTATGGTCTCAGGAGAATTAATTTCCTTTGACTCAGTTTCCCCATCTGAAAACAAAGAGAGAAAATAAAAATCTAGCATACAAAGTGGTTGGAGATTTATACTGTTTGAAACATGTAAAATGCTTAAGGTTCTTGGCACATCTTACTGTTTCAAATAGTCCTTTAGATATGGTTATTATTCCTAAGAGTGAATGTCCTTAAAACCTACTCCTGAGGCCAGGGTTCTTCTCGGATCCAGGATCAAGAGGCTTTGAGTTGCTGGAGCTGAAGCTCCAGGAAGGAAGGTGAGGGAGCTGCAAGAATATGGCCCAAGGACAGGGCCACACACACCACCATGTTGCCTTCACTCTTCCTTCTTTCTCACATCAAGTTGCCGGGCCCTCTCTGCTGTCTGCTTCTTGGCTTTCTTAACCTTGTCATATGCAGCTGGCAGGAGAAAGGAACCCCGAGGAGCTCAGCCATCTTCCTGGCCCTGCTGTCTAGCCCCAGAGCTATGGATTGGCAGCTTAGTGACTGGGTCTGCAGACTGGAACAACAAGGACTGTGCCACAAGACAGAGTTTAGTGGACCGAAGTTGGAGGGCAACAGTGTTATCTAACCATGGGGAACAATTTGGAAAAAAGGAGGATGCACTTACCCCAGCTGCCTGTCGATCAGTATCTCCAAGCCTGAAAGCTGGTAGACTCCTTCTGCTAAACATGAGGATCAAAAAAGGGAGAAAAATAAAGTGAGGCTTAGTGATAGTGCGCATCCTCAGGAAGGCACCTCAAAGAAGGCACCAGGCTGCAGAAAAGTCAATGCAGCAAATGACCAACCAACAAGGAAGGGTGAGCACATCAGCAACTGATCAGATGCCTCGAACATGCCAAGTGCAGTGTTACAAGCCAGCTACTCTGTAGCAGTCAGGTGGGAGAGGAGTTGGGGAAGACCCACTTGCCGAAGCAAGTCTTCTTCACATGCCTAGGAGAGTATCACCTGCTCTGGGATAATCTGGATTTTTGTTTAGGCAGCAGGAGGGGAACTCTGTGTACATGCCCTCTTCATCTGAATGAGTTAGAGGATGTGGTTCTTCACTCTCCCACCTTGGGCCAGTCAGAACAACCATGCTAACATGATGAGGGAAATCTAAGGTATGCTTCCTATACCCAAAGAGAGGCTGCTGGCTCCCACATTGAGACTGTCACCTCACAATCACCAAGATTTGCAGTGGAGGAGGCAAAGTGTATAGAGGGGGCCAGCTGCTGCCCCCAGCAGAGGGGGTGCATCTGCTTCCTGGTGAGTACCTATTCTCAACCCTACAGATGTTAAAGGGCTCCTGGAAGAGGCAAGAGTCTCCACCACCAAAAGGAAACAGGAACTCTAAACTGGGACAGCCTTTTGGGAGGTAAATTTTACCATCAATTTTTTTTTAACGTTTATTTATTTTTGAGACAGAGAGAGACAGAGCATGAACAGGGGAGGAGCAGAGAGAGAGGGAGACACAGAATCTGAAACAGGCTCCAGGCTCTGAGCTGTCAGCACAGAGCCCGACGCGGGGCTCGAATTCACGGACCGTGAGATGGTGACCTGAGCCGAAGTCGGACGCCCAACCCACCGAGCCACCCAGGCGCCCCTACCATCAAATTTTAAAATGTACTTTCTCTTTGATCCACTAGTAGGAATTTGGATTTGAAGGAGTATCCCAAAATAAATATACAAGGATGTCCACTGCAGCATTTTTTATAGTAAACCCCCAACTGTAACAAACCAAAATCTTGGTCAACAGGGATTGACATATTAAAAAATTATGGTAGACAGATGACTTTATGGGCAAACTAGAAAGATCTTTAAGGAATAATGAGTGAAAAAAGTGAAGCCTAGTACAATATATAAAATACCACTTTGGGGTTTAAAATAAATGAATGCATGAAATATAAAAGGAGATACTCAGGTATGTGCACAGTCTTTGTCTTCTTTGTTTTCCTCAAAGCAATTATAAGAACTTAACAGTGGTTTCATTCAGAGAGAGGCTGAAGGTGGAAGAGAAGGACACATTTACTACTCATTTTATACCTTTCTGTAATTCAAATTGTCAAACCTTAAATAAGTTTCATTTTATTATCATTTTTCTTGTCAATAGTGGCTCTCTTGATGGGAGATTATGGTCCATTTTTAGTTTGTATCTTTGTCAAAGAGAGAGAGAAACTCATGGTAAGAAATAATTCTTCTTCTTCTAGATGCTGTATATGTCAATGAGATGTTTAGCTGTGATGCAGCCATTTTGTGAACATGAGGTAATCTAGTTAGTGGGTGGCAATCAGAAAGATAGAAAGACCAGGGACCTCAGTTTTCTTGATGAGTAGCTGAATTATCCAACCCTTCACTATTTAGGACATAATATAATGTAAGAGAAAAGATTATCCTTATTGTTAAAGTCAGTGGAGGCAGGATTTTATGTTACTTGCAGTTAAAATAAACCTAAACTGGTACACCATCTATTGAAGAGATAAAAGGCATGTTCTATGTTCTAAAAGGCAGGGATTGAGATGCAAAGGTCAGATTATACTATGCCACAAACTTCAGCTTCAAAGTGAGATACAAATGACTGTTAAATGTGAAAAACTCAACCTCACTCTTAAAGAGAAGGGCATTTTAAAACTACAATGAAATGACATTTTTTATCTCCATGTTGACAAAGAACAAAAAGCTTGATCACATCCAATAGTGTCAAAGGGAAATCCGCATACCCATTTATAAACAGTATAGAGCTACGGAAAGAATTTTGTTAATAATTTTCAAAACTAAAAATCGAAACCCAACAACTCTGCTTTGCAAGAGGATGTACATAATGATAGTCATTACAGCATTGTTTGCAAATTCAAATTAGCTAAAAACTACCCAATTGCCCATCGTAAGGGGAACAATTAATGAATCACATTACATTAATATTGAATTCTTTGAAGTAATTAAAAAAATGAAAATATATCAAATAAATATTGAGAAAAACAATTTGCAGAATAGTACAGAATGGTATACTGCCACTTGTGTTTGTGTGTGTGTGTGTGTGTGTGTGTGTGTGTGTGTGTGTTGGGGGTTATTTTAAAAAGTATAAACCGAATCTGGAATGATAAACAAAAACCCAATAACATCAGTTGCACTAAGGAGGGGGATTAGGTGGATAGGTGGATGCAAGCAAGAGAAGGAAGAAAGACTGACTTTCACTATAATACCTCTATGTACCTACTGAATTTTGTGCCATGCACTTATATTAGCTATTCAGAATGATTCATTAGTAGAAGGAGAGATAATCATAATAATAAAAGAATAGGTAGCTTTGCAGCCTTTTGGCTAAGATCAAGTGTGGTACCTGTTCTTATCCGTTTAATATCTGATTTTTCCTCTATCCAGTAAGAAAATAATAACTTAATGGAGGAATATCACAAGATATTAGCTAGAAAAATTATTATTTCTATAAATGTGAAGGTATATTCAATTTTAAATATTCATTTATTTAAAAATGTTAATAGATGGGTGCCTGGATGGCTCAGTTGGTTAAGCATCCGACTTTGGCTCAGGTCAAGAACTCGCATTTTGTGAGTTCGAGCCCCACATCGGGCTCTGTGCTGACAGCTCAGAGCCTGGAGTCTGCTTCTGATTCTGTGTCTCCCTGTCTCTCTGCCCCTTCCCCACTCATGCTCTGTCTCTGTCTCTCTTTCAGAACAGTAAATATTAAAAAAAATTTAAAAATAAATAACTAAAAAAATATATTAATAGAGATGGAATGAGTCTTCACATAACAAAGTGTGACTAACACGGAAAAAAAAGAAAATCAGGCAAACACAAAAATGTGCAGAGAATCTGAGATATATTTTCACTACCATTCTACAACTACATCGCTTTTAATATTCTTATTGGATTTATTTCAAGAATACACTCATGTTGAATGTACATATTTATTTACACAAAATTC
Source organism: Panthera uncia (assembly GCF_023721935.1). Classification (NCBI taxonomy): domain Eukaryota; kingdom Metazoa; phylum Chordata; class Mammalia; order Carnivora; family Felidae; genus Panthera; species Panthera uncia. Next base: position 114,633,048 of record NW_026057577.1, read on the forward strand.
AATTAGGAAACTAGTTTGTATTCTGATTTTTCCCTTTGTCCCATTTAATATATTTTGAGCATTTTTATTGTCATCAATGAACTTTAAGAAATAATTTTAATGGATATATAATAATTCAATGGCTGTGGTATCATTTTTTTAACTCTTTGTCATTATTCATAATTAGAATGCTTGCTATTGTCACATAAGCACTACAATGAAATTTTTCTACATATATTGGTGTCCGTCTCCTTAGGATGAGTTCTGGCAACAACTATTAATTGTTTTGCCAAAAGGTTATGTTGATTTTTACTTATGTAAGTACTTTATGAGAATCCTTGTCCCACCCAACAATTTCTACTTTTGGAAATTTTTTTATGTTTGCCAGTTTTATGAAAGTTAATGGCATCTTTAAAAATCTTGCATTACTTATTTGTAACATAAACCTTTATTTATGTGTTTAGCGTCCATTTGTATTCCTTCTGTTCTAAAATGTCAAATGATTTGGGACATTTTTTCTGTAGCAGAGTTAGTAACTCACTTATTTGACTTGAAAGTTATCTTTGTCTCTCTGTGTCTCTCTCAAAAATAAGTAACATTAATTTTTTTTTTAATTTAAAAACAAGGATGCCTGGGTGGGTCAGTCAGTTAAATGTCCAACATAGGTTCAGGTCATGATCTCATAGTTCGTGAGTTCAAGCCCTACATCAGGTTCTGTGCTGACAACTCAGAGCCTAGAGCCTGCTTCGGATTCTGTGTTCCCTCTCTCTCTGCCCTTCCCCCAGCTCACGCTCTGTCTCTCTGTCTCTGTCTCTCAAAAAATAAATAAACATTAAAAAAATTAAAAATAAAAAAAGAAAGTTATCTGTAGAATACTATTTGTTGCAAACATCGTATCTCATTTTGCCATATGCCTAATGAATTTGGTTTTGAAATTATAGACATGCAACATTTAACATATTGAATTATGTCTATACAAGTTTGCACCTAGAAATTTATCTCCCTTTCCTAAATATATTGATACTCTGTTATTTCTACTAGATCTTTTGAATGATTTTAACTTTTATATCTAATATTTTAGCATATTTGTGCATTATTTCCACCTAAGATATGTAATAAAATCTAGCTTCTCTTCTCTAACTAATTAGCATAATACTTCTAAAATCATTTAGAGAGTAAGCATTTATTTCTTCACTGATTTGTTATATAACATTTTTAGTCATACCAAACTATTATTTATGCTGGAATCTATATCTGATTTCTGAATCTATATATCTGATTTATCTCTATTGAGCCTCCTTATACTTCTTCAAAAATGAGCATGCAGTTTAAAATTTTGTTAGCAAATCTTTAAACTTTAAAATAAGGGTGCATGGATGGCTCAGTCATTGAGTGTTCGACTTCGGTTCAGGTCATGATCTCATGGTTCATGAGTTTAAGCCCCATGTAAGGCTCTGTGCTGACAGCTCAGAGCCTGGAGCCTGCTTCGGATTCTGTGCCTCCCTCTCTCTCTGCCCCTTCCCCACTCACGCTCTGTCTCTCTCTTTCTCAAAAATAAACATTAAAAAAATAAAAATAAAACTTTAGAATTATCTTTCTAAATTTATTTGTATTTATTGTATCCCATTTATTCTTCTACATGACCTTTGTCCATTCCCAAATAAATCCCCTTAGTGTTTTGGTTGGGGGAACACACACTTTGGGGAAAACACACTTTGGGGGAAAAATGCTGTTCCTTACAAAATCAAATCTTTCCATCAAACAACATAATTTTCATCTCTGCATGTAGCCATTTTTTATGTCATACATTATTGGGTTTTTAAAAATATTTTATGAGGATTTTTATGTGTTTAGAACTCCTATAAAATTATTTACTAAGCATTGTGGTAATCCTCTGAGGTAGATATTTTTATTGCTATTATCATGATGTGGTAAGAAAGTTAGGATTTACAGAGATTAACTAATTTACTCAACATCCCATGCTAGTGAGTGGCAGAGGCCAGTTCTATGTAACCCCAAGCCCGTAGGCTTACTTATCATGCCTGCTGCCTCCCAGTTATTATAGGTTTAATAACTCGTGAGGGAATTCTGTTCCCCAAAATACTACTTAATACAATATAATTAAATATAACAGTTTAATGGTCTTTTCCCACTTGCCTTTTTGTATAAAAACTGAATAGTTTTCTGAGAAATAGTTATATGAATAATTATTTTACTGTCCCATCATTTAGCTTTTTTACTTAGACCAGGACTACTCAACTTGCACTTATTTCAAGATTCCATAAATAAGACTCATAAGAAAAAAAAGGGGAAATAAACCTTCATTTTTAATCCCTATACATTTCAAAGGCATTCATACCTAGACTCTCATTTCTCCTGTCACTCTCCATACCCAGGAGACACAAGAGACCATGGAAGGTTAAACATTTCCCATAACAGGCTTGGCAAAACTCCACAATAGCTAGGTGACCAGGGTAGTCTCTGAAGGTGACTCTTTTCCTGAGCATGTTGTTTACTGCTGTACAGGTGTTTTTCAGCTGTATAATTATTTCCATCAGGGCTTTAATTTTAATGTGGATAATTTTGCTCTTCAGACTTCTCTGGTGTCCAAATATGCATCATTTATTAATATGCCCTTAAATTCATAGATAATCTCTGACTACCATTCTTCAGTATAAAATTAAGTACAGTTCAGGATATAACAACCACACTAACACTTAATGTTAGGTTTGCTCTTTTATTAACATGTATATCACACCAGGAAATTAACTTTGTACAGGTTAAGTTTTGCAACTTGAATATGAGATCCCAGGTACATTCTTTTATTAATAAAGGAAAAAAACTGGACCTGGAAGCATCGTTAGTATTCTATTCTTCAACTTCTTCATTGGCTAAGTAACTATTGATGTTCTAGAATTTTACTTCGTGTAACTGAAATCCCGGTGATAAGAGACTTGCTCCTGAATCTTGATAGATATTTCTGAAGGGGTTTCAATTCTTTTTATTTGAATCATGACACTGAACTGTGTTTTTTACTTTTGGTCACAGAGGAAAAGTGGTATCTATGGCAACAGAAAGTTGAAGTGTGGTTCCTGACAGGGTTTTCATGTGACAGAAATGACAGCCATCTTTGTTAAGTAATACTATGTTAAGATGCTATCTTTTGTGTCAGCTTTACTGTGATATCCAAAATTGTGGAATTACAACTTTAAAGAAAAAGACAGCTCAGCAATTAAAGGGGATATTATAGTATCTTTAGACGAAGTTCTTGTGACCTGCCTTTCGGTTCAGTGTTTGATTTATAAAGCAGCATGGACTAGTGTTTCAAAATCATGATTAGTTAATTAAAAGATGTCAGTGTTGTGCCTGCACCAAACATGTTTCTTAGAAAAGTGACTAAAATTACACATGTGGCTAATTTTGACTTCTTTCTTATCTTATGTGTTATAAAAATGAAAAGTTCAAGTTATTCAGAAGTTGTGGTTGGCAAAATTTAATTACTGTTATTTAAGATGGGTTCTTTTTTTCTCCTCATTTTATTTTTTTTAAAAAGATCCCACTATCTTCCTCAACTGCCCCGACATAAAACATAGAAACAGACACAGATAGACACACACCACACTTTTTTTTAAGTTTAAATTGAGTTTTATTTTTTTTTATTTTATTATTTTTTTTTTAACGTTTATTTATTTTTGAGACAGAGAGAGACAAAGCATGAATGGGGGAGGGTCAGAGAGAGAGGGAGACACAGAATCCGAAACAGGCTCCAGGCTCTGAGCTGTCAGCACAGAGCCCGACGCGGGGCTCGAACTCACGGACCGCGAGATCATGACCTGAGCCGAAGTCGGCAGCTTAACCGACTGAGCCACCCAGGCGCCCCGAAATTGAGTTTTATTTTAAAGTTTATTTATTTTGAGAGAGAGAGAGAGAGTAGGGGAGGGGCAGAGGGAGAGGTAGAGAAAGAATCCCAAGAAAGTTCTGTGCTGTCAGCGTGAACCTGACGTGGGGCTCCAACCATGAGCTGTGAGATCATGACATGAGGGGGAAATCAAGAGTCGGTTGCTTAACTGACTGAGTCACTCAGATGCCCTGAGATTGTTTTATTTATTTCGGTTTTGGTTTTGTTTTTTTATTTTTTTGTTCTGTTTTGTTTTGTTTTTTGAATTATAGTGGTGTATACCTAATATAACATGCAGCATTTTAAGTGTACTGTTTGGTGGCATTATTGTACTACCATCACCACTGTTCCTTCGTAGAACTCCTTTCAGTGTGTAAAACTGAAACTCTGGACTTCTTAAGCAATAATTCCCCATTACTCTCCTCCCCACAGCCCCAGGAAACCACCATTCTGCACTCTGTGTCTATACCTTTGACTATGCTAGTGCTGCATATGAGTGGAATCATATGGTACCTATACTCTTGTGTCTTATTTAGCATGATGTCCTCAAGTTTCATCTATTTTGTAGCATGTGTCAGAATCGCCTTCCTTTTTAAGGCTGAATAATATTCCATTGTATGTATATACCACATTTCGTTTATCCATTCTTCCATTGATAGACACGTGGACTTCTTTAATCTTCTGACTATTGTTAAGACGTGGTGCTGTGAACATGAGTGTTTAATTATCTCTTCAAGTTCCTACTTTCAGTTCTTTGGGGTATGTACCCAGAAATGGAATTTTGCTACATCATACAAAAATTCTATTTTTAATTTTTTTAGGAGGTGCCATACAGTTTTTCATAGTGACTATACCATTTTATTGTTTAAAAATTTTTTTTAATGTTTATTTTTAAGAGAGAGAGAGAGAGAGAAAGAGCCTAAGTGGGGGAGGGGTACTGAGAGGGAGACACAGAATCAGAAGCAGGCTCCAGGCTCCAAGCTGTCAGCACAGAGCCTGACACGGGGCTTGAACTCATGAGCTGTGAGATCATGACCTGAGTCAAAGTCAGACACTCAACTGACTGAGCCACCCAGGCACCCCATGAATATGCCATTTTAGATTCCCAACACAACAGTACACAAGTGTTCCAATTTCTCAGCATCCTTACTAACACTTGTTATTAACTGTACATACCACACTTTAAACAGTATCTCAGTATTTGAGGATAATGTAATGAAAGATTATGTGAACTCTGGTATCAATGTTCAAATTCCAGATCTTGAGTTTACTGTATGATATTGGCAGCATTTAACTTCTTTGAACTTTAGTTTTCCTATCTGTAAATAAAGATAATAATAGTACATACTATTGGATATGTTTTTGTAACAGGCAAGCAGGATACTGCATGTAAAATACTTCACACCCAAACCATCATCTATTTAGCCTTTACTAAGGCTCAATTCTTTAAGTGAGGGCAGACAAAGTATCTTAGTTCAGATTGCTGTAACAAAACCACAGACTGAGTAGCTTAAACAACAAACATTTATTTCTCAAAGTTTTAGAGTCTGGTAGCCCAAGATCAAAAGGCTAGCATAGTTGAGCTCTTGGTAAAGTCTCTCTCTCTGTCCATCTTCTCTTTGCATCCTCACGTGGCAAAGAGGGAGAGAGGGAGGGAGTGAGGGAGGGAGAGACTCAGAGAGGGAGGGAAGGAAGGAGGGAGGAAGATTAACTCTTTTCCTCTCCTATCTTGGGGGCTCCACTCTCATGAACTAATTACTTCTCAAAGCTCCCACCTCTAAATGCCATTACATAAAGGCTTCATCATATGAATTTTCAGGGGGCATAAGCATTCAGTCTATAACACGAGGAGACTAATGTTATGAAGATCTCAGTTCCAAGTAACAGAAAACCAGAAAGAATAATTACACTTCATTTTATTTATCTACATCTTTTTCTTTTACAAAGCCCCACTTTGGCTTCCCCACTATCCTTGCCGTGAGGACTCAATAGTCATCTTCCTTTCACTTATGGATTTCTTTCCCATTGTCATATGATTCCTTGATTCAGATCAGTTCATCAAATATTTGTATTAATTATATTTTTATGTGTATATCATCTTTTTACTACATTAGTAGATTCTTTAGGGCAGAAATCATTCCATATATTTTTCCCCTGATATTTTTTTACTTCTGTATGTAACATTGTTATTGATCAGTGTGCATTTCACAGTTTGTTGGTGTTAATATTTGACTAGTCCTAAGGAAACCTTGCTGTCTTATCGAATTTACATGTAGTTTTAAAAGAGGCCAGTCAATAGACTGAATGTTTATATTTAGAAAGTTTTACTAATTATCCTATGTCATTCCCCATATTGAAATTAGGGAACACAAGTGTTATTAATTCACTGATATTTAGAATTCTCATACCTACCAAGGCCAAGTTAGCTTAGTCATTTGCATAGATAAGAGACAAAAAGTTTTGTTTCCTGAAGATCTAGTTCAAGGTTCTAGTCAAACTAAGTTGATCCCCATATTGAAGCTATGCTTATTTTGCAGTTTTGGAGTTTTCTACCTTTTTTTTAGATGCATCTGTTGTGCTGAAATGGTGTTTCTCAAGACTTCCTTTGTTGTGTGTTGAGATGTACATTTTTGACTCTTTATTATGTTTCAGGCGTAAAACATCGGATGGGTTCTAAGGTGACCCTGGACTGGAATATTGAAATACCAACTTGAAAAATTCCTAGCTATATTATATTTGAAAAATGTACTAAACTTGGATAAGTTTTATTTTAATTACATGAAAAATGAGAATAATCCTAGCCATAGAATTAGAAAGATTTGAAAGGATAGCACATGCAGAATACTCATGACAATGCCTATCATAAAATAAGCTCAAAATAAATGTTATTCTGATTGTAATTTTGAATTGTTTAAAATAATGTTTCTCTAAGTCTAGACTTCTATCTCTTGTAGGTTGGATTATATTCGTATTTTGGGGGCCCTGATTTTTTAAGTGAACAGAAATAATTTTACTGAGAAAATGAATGCCTGTAGTTTTGGTATCATACTACCACCACTATTAAGCTATTACTCCTGGTACTCCTTGGTTTTTTCATGGTGAGAACAACTTACTGTCCTTGCAAAGGCAGAGATTTGGGAGAGTGTTTGGGAGAGAAGCAAGTAAAAAGCTAGCATGGGAATCACTGAGGGAGAGAGGATAGTTTATGGCAGCTAAGAACCCATGCCCTAGGCCAATTCAAGGGCTAAGTTCAGACATAGTAGAGGACACAAATGGTGGAGGTCACTCAGGGCTAAAAGTGGGAGAACAGAAAGTATTGTCCTCATGAAGTAATGATTATGAATTTATTATGAATAAATGAATGCCTTTCATATGAATTTTAAGATTTATAGATGACATAAAAGAATTGTTATACTATGTGATATATATGAAATCAAGGCAGAAGCTGAATTTGGAAAATATATCAATTTCTCAAAGATTATTTACTAATGAAGGTCTGTACTTCATGGGGGGCAAGATATATGAGTAAAGCAGAAAACCTATACAAACTGCTCCTTTTTAATATCTACAGACTAGGTTATCTCTCAGATAGTTCTATTTAAAGAAGAAAGATTGAAAATGTCTTTAATAATGGTAACATTTTACATTAAGAAATGTTTGAAATAATGTATTAATATGCAGAATTTAACTTTAGCCAATTGAGCTACACCAATACATAATAGATATCCTGATAGATTATTCAGAATATTAAATAGATTCAACATAAGGGGGAAAAAGTGGGTATAAGTTTTTACATATTCAGCCACACTAATATAAAACTCATTTTATAACTAATTACAATATTTCTGTGTCTTTACTGAAGTGTCAAACATTTATGTTAAAATTTCAAAATCACTATAATTTAATCACACATAAATACAAAAATTTTCCTACCATGTAGAGATTAAAAAGACAACATTAAAAACTGAACCAGAAGCATATTTTAAGTATTCACTGAAAATTAGTAAGAATTATTTCAGTGTCAAATTATCTTGCATTTTATTCAAATGCCTTAAGGTTTACATGTTTTCTACTGAGTTTTTGGATATTTAGATATTATTTTGCTAGGAAGAGTGAAGAAATCAAAACAAGTTTTTAAAAAGTGATATAAAATAAAAAAGTTCCACTGGGTTAGAGAAGAACCCTCGTATAGTTGTAACTTGAGCAATCACTGGGGATCAAACGCTAAATCCAAAAGGCAGCTGCACAGTACAGATGAACAATTTTGTTCTCCACAATTACCTTGATTGTAGATAATCTGATTTGGACTGCTGTGTGTGTGTGTGTGTGTGTGTGTGTGCGTGCGTGTGTGTGCGTGTGTATGTCTAATCTTATATAAGAGTTGATGCCTTTGGTGGCTGAATTAGGTCAAAATACAAAAGACAAAATAGATAATAAGTAAGAAACATTATCAAGATTTTAAATCCACAATTGTACTCTATTTCCCCAAACCCAGAGCTTTGATGAAAATTGTTTATTGCATGGCTAAGTTCTTATCTGAAGACATCTTCTGGGCTTTGAAGATTTTATCATAGTCTTAGAAATAAAAAATTGAGCAAATTGCAGTGCTTTTCTATAATTTTGTAAAACAGGGTGTTTCAAGATAAATTATACCAGTGGACTGTATCTGTCTTGTACCACAAAACACATGTAAAATACCTGTAATTTAGTCATTTCAAGGCATGCATGAAAAAGGTAATAAACACAAACACAGACATCCTAGTTTGCAGACATGCAGACTTCACAAGTTATAAAGATCTCAGGCTTACTAAATATCAAAGATGAAATCTGTACTGCACACCAAACTACTGAAAATTGCCTTCAAATTTAAGGTGCAATTTATTTCAAATGGGGTAAAGTTGTAGCTGGAAGCATTGAAGCAGACAGCTACACCTAGATTGATTATTTTATATTTACAATACAAACCCATATACAAATATGTATAAACAATATATGCCCCAAATTATGTTCTTTATTATTGAGTTTTTAAAGTCTTGAGAGTTCTAATAGTTAATTTATATCAAAAAGCTTTATTTTAAAGCATATTTTGGCCTTCAAAACTTTGAAAAAATTTCCAGTTTTTCTTAAGGTTTTTTGAACATTTTTATTTACAATAAAATAATATTAATGACATTAAATTATAAGACCATCTTGTTCCTTGTAGTAAACTCAGTTCAAAATAAAATGTGATTTTATTACTAAAATAAATATTTTTTTCTTTCACTTGACTGAGAGTAACCATCCTACTCTCATTTTTTCTAATAAATATATATAACCCCAGGTAGAAAGGATATGAAGGCATCAAGGGTGCCTATATATATTATATTAATATAATTAATATATATAAATAATAGAATATATAATTAATATATAATATATATTAATTAATATATATATTATATATATATAATGCAGTAAAACTATAACTGCAATATTTAGGTTTCACTTAACTTTATTGTTACAAGATGCTAATGTAAAGGAAAGAAGATCATCGGATCACTGAAGTACCCTTCCACCTGCTTTCCTTCCTTCCTTCCCCTTACCTGCATCAGATTGTGATCCATGCACTTTCCTCACTATTTCAGGGAAGGATATATCTAAATAAGTGGAAAATTCCTCAACTGCAATATGGATGCAGTTTCAATGGGCAACTTAGCATGTATAGAACATTGAAATTGATCTCTGGAAGAACAGACCTTTTGTCTTTTACCTATTCAAGAGAATGAATTAACTTAATTGACTTCTATTAAGTAAGAGAATTCAAAGTATCAATATGATGATAGCACTTGTCCTACCTATGCCAATTTAGGGAAAGGCATAACATAATTAGTAAAATTCATCTTTTGGTAAAAAGTAAAAAGCTAAGAGTAATGTACATATATAGGAGCAGAAAAGTTTTTACTCACAAAGTGACAATGATGGTAAAGGGTGTAATTGGATTTGTGTTGGAAAACTTCTGGTTTGAGTCAATTTTATAGAGTACTTTCTGACATTGTGTATTCCTCTTGTGATCTTGGTTACTTCAAAGGCTCTCCCTTTCCTTAATAGCCTTGTGTTTAGTGCAATGGTTTTTATGGTAGCCTCAGGAAAGCTTTTCTTATACTTCCATAAGGCAGCCTTCATGAGCTTGTGACCCGTGATGTCAGAAAGGGTTCGCCATTCAAAAGGACCTTGTGCTTGGTTTAATGTTGTCACTGTGTTGAAATTTTTGATAATATAATTGTTGAACTTGTGTTTAGACTTGTAAGTGAAATTCAGTGGAACAATGGGATATGAAGATGAACAGAGGAGATGCTCACATTATACACGTCTGTTGCATTTCATGCTGTGTCATTTGCATAGAGTATTTGCAACACCAGCAGCACAGAATTCCAGAGGACCCAGGAGTGTGGAAGCTCAGTTAGGCTCAGAGTACAAGCTAAGTGTGTTACACTTCCACTGAGTTAATGGGGGTGCTGACAAGAAACCACCCTTTATGTTATTCAAGCCAGAACTTGCTTTGAATATGGAAAGGAGGCAATGGCCTTCTAAAAACCCAGAGGATCAAGGCACCCTATCATTCTTTTTACCTGTATTACTTCCCGATATTAGCCAACACTAAGTTGAAAATGATAACTTAGAAGTAAAGGGCAACACACAGTTCGTCTTTCTTTCCGTTCTTCCTTACTCATTGATAAAATGTGCATGTGTCAAGTGAAATAAAACCAATGAGTTATTTTCTACCAACTTTTTCACTGTTTCAGTAACAGTGAAAGGCATACACAAACACAGCTAAGGAATACAAATTGTGTAATTTTGGTGATTCTGTGAGAGTTAAATGTTCTTATCTTTGCGTTAAAACTGGCATCACACAGTATAAAGACAAATGGTAAAATCCATGATAATATTTTTAACTTTATTTTGTCTTTACGTATAGTAACATTAAATAGTAAAATATATTATGACAAGTTGAGAAAGAGTGTGTGGAAGAAAGAAAAGGCTTTATATTTTAGCACCTTTAATAGTAGTTTTTCATGTTTTTTTTTGAACAAGAGAACTTGTGTTTTTATTTTTCATTGGGTTCCGTAAATTATGCAGCTGGCTTTGTATTTCTAAATATTTGAAAAATATGATTGAGTGTTCCTATGTGTATACAATGGTGACAGAAACCTGGTATGAGGCATGGGAAAGTAAAGAATTTTACAAACACTTCATTGTATCCTCACAAATCCTCACAAATATTCTTGTAAATTAGGTGGTAAGATCCCTGTTTGCCAGATAAAGAAAATGAGGCCCAATGTCATAAAAAAGGTAAAAGACAAAGTCATTATTTACTCTTAAGTCTGTCTGACTCCAATTCCTACACTCTCTCTACTCTTTTCAGTGATCATATAATTAACCCTTTATTTTAATTTCTTTTAAAGTTTATTTATTTATTTTGAGAGAGAGAGAGAGAGAGAGAGAGAGAGAGAGAGAGAGAGAGAGAGAAAGTGAGCATGAGTGGGGGAGGGACAGAAAGAGAAGGAGAGAGAGAGAATCCCAAGCACACTCCTCTGCACTGTTAATGTGGAGCCCAATACAGGGCTCGACCTCATTAACTGTGAGATCACAACCTGAGCCAAAGCCAAGAGCCAGACACTTAACTGACTGAGCCACCCAGGCGCCACCTATAATTAACCTTTTAAATTGGGACACTTCTCACAATGAAATGGGATGATAATAAGAAATACTCCAAGATTATTGACATAAACTGATTTAGGAAGCAAATCAGGATGTGTGTTTACTCTAGTTCTAACCTTCTTCTTCACCTGTAGATGGCCATTGACTTATATTTTATGATTCCCACTATACCCCTAGGACAGCAGATCTTGTTGAAAACTTGTTAGAGACTTCATGATTATTTGCTGAATAAACAATTCTTTGTGGAGTAGATGCTAACTGTCAAATGGTTAAGATTTTCCTGGAAGTATAACAATCACGTTAAACAAGGGTCGAAGTTGAAAAATCAGAAATAGATTAGAGTTGTAGGATATTTTATATTATTTAGTTTTGTGCCTCATAAACTCCAGACATTATTTCAAACAATATGGTATCAGGTTACTAAACAAATGGCAACATTAAGACCCTTTCTAGGCATCAAGGGTTCAAAAGTTTTAGAGAGTATCATCACTAATCCTATGTTGCCATAGGATTCTTTTCCTCTGGGAGATTCAACTCCCAGAGCATTTTATGGAACATTTATGGAAGTATGAATACAATTCTAAGAGTAGCTGTTAAGAAACTTCTTATTAAATGAAATGGTTTGGGGAAAGAGTTAAGATCCTTCCTTGGTAATAAAAGATGTGATTTTCATGCCAGATGAGAGAGACAGAAGTTATATATTCTGCTAGATGTAGCTTGTAATATTTTTAAAATTTAAGCATTAAAAAAAAATTGGATGCTCATAAAAATTTCTTGAGACTTACAATATTTAAGGCATGATTCTCCTTTCTTATTCTATTTCTCTCTTGCCCTAAAATTATTGAATGAGAAAACTTCCTGTCCTTCACTCTACTGATTACCATTTCTGGGAACATTGCCTCTGAATGCAGGACATACAGAAATGACATCTCACTGCTGGATGTGCTGATTCACTGGCACTAATATGTCATTTTCAGAAGCGTTCCCTCTCACAGATATTTCAGCATGGCAGATTCGTGGGTCGAAGGGTAAAAGCAGGTTACCTGTGGGTAGAAGCAGATAATGGGCATTTTATTACCCAGACATCTCTCGTTTTAAAGCTGCTATTCTCAAGGATTAGACAGATGACCTCCAGTCATGATTTTGATTCCATAAATTGAAATTGGTTTTAATACTGTTCATTGCTCACATGTGATTATGCATGAAGTTAATGTTATATGATTTTCCATCTGAGGTGATTTCTTAACCTTTTCTCTGCCTCACTCCCCTTAAGTCCACTGTATTCACATTCCCACAGGAATCTGCTATATTCCATAAAATTATTGAATAATAATGAGCACATTAAGAATATGATTTATATTTCTTTGTTATGTGTAGGATCAAGAAGGCTTAATTTATAACTATCATGTTTACAGTCAGGTACTGGGATAGTACTAAGTGGTAAATATGGTCCCCATCTGGTAAAAGATAATGAATTATAACAAAGTTACAGTGCTTATTATAATAGCAAATCCTTCTGTAGTGCTTACTTTATGCCCTCTCTTGTCATATATTTCAAATATATATATGTCATATATTTCATACATCTATATTTCAAATATATTTATTTAAGAAATATAGTGTTTCAGGTAAAATAAAACAAATGCACATGTAATTAAAGCACAAGTAATTTTGCAGTAAGCATATAAAAAACATACAAAAATGTCAAACAAATTTGGAAGAACTGCCACTTAGCTACTAGAATCACAAAAGGGATGCTACCATGTGCTAGGCATATCGGTAACCTCCAAGAAGAGTATGAGCCTTACCTATCACTCAAAGAAATTCAGGAAACAAGACTCACACATAACATATCATTAGAGAGCCAAAGAAAACAACACATAATTTAAAATTATGTGTATATTTTTATGTTTTTGCACTTAAGAGCTTCTCCTATGTCTTATTCTCTTTATTCTTATTCTTCTCAACTTAATAAAATAGGTACAATTATTTTATTTAACAGCAAACATTAAAATTGAAGAATGAACCTTCCTGATTTAAAGCATGTGCCCATTTAAATAGATGAACCAAAGCAAATAGTAAAAGTAATGAGCATTTGTTATATGCGTACCATACTGATACTCTCTATCATACTAGGTATCATTTACTTAAATCCAAAACAATTCTATGATATAGGCATATAACCGGGAAACCAGAATTTATAGAAGTTAAGCAATTTGCATCCAAAATAGTGCAGCTCTTAATAGGAGGACTGACATTGAACACAGGCTGGGTTACTTGAGAGGTCTCCTTCATGATCACTCTTTAATTCCCTATTCAGATGTTCTCTTAATGTAAACTGGGGACGTAACACAATGGCCTTACATTCACACCTGTTGTTGCTGGGAACATGACTGTCAAAATGGAGAGAAGTCTATGATTCCAAACAGTAAAATGGTTCCTAAAACTTTGTCTTGCTCCCTAACCCCTGTCATCTGGCAAGGCATTTCAGCTTAAATATCTGTTTCTTTCAGAAGCTTTCCCTTACATAACCATGTCAGTTGTCACCATTACTAACAAAGCACTTGGAATTACTCTGTCAAGCACTTGACAGGCCACATTGCATTTTTTTAATTAAAAGATTGGACTTTCTATCAAACACAAGTGAGAAGACTGTCCTAAAGATTATCAGCCAATGTGGGTATTGGCATATCTTGATGATGATTCATGTGAGTGAAATTCCCTAGCAACCTTTTCTTGCTTATGGAAACATGAATATCACCAGGATTTTGAAGGTCCATCAACAATGCAACTGAAGTTCCCACTTTGAAAGTCCATCAACAATGTTATTTAAGATTTGATCTGTACAGGAAAATATGGCAGGCCATCGTGGTGATAGGAATAGTGTATGCGTTATTGAGCAACATTAGGAAAATAAATGAAATTCATAACTAAAATTTCTCCTATAGGAAATGAGACAATAACAATATTCACCTTATAGATTCATTGTGTTTATATTTTTATTAAATGAGACTGTTTGATTAAAGTAATTTGGAATTACTGCCTCATAGTAAACAAATGAAACAAGGTATTCTTATTACAGTACTATTCCTATCATAAAGTTGTGTGCTTCTCTATAAATGTGGTATCTTACATGAAAAGCTTAGCAAGTAATCCTGCCAGGAGATTATAAGGCCCTAATAACATCATAATAAATAAAAATCTCATGGTGTGGAGATTGGTTTGCAATTTATTAATTTACGATGAGAATAATAACTGTCAGACCAATTATACTATTTATGTTGCCATGATCTGCAAATGATAATTGAAAGCAAGTTTGTTAATGTGTCATTAGATATTAAGCCATATTTGGACAGAAATTGATTGTCATCATATTCCTATCATCCAGTGATTAGTGCCAATGCATAGTTTTGAAAGAGTAAATAGAATGGGTTTAACGTAACTCAGACAAAAATAAGCTACCATGTGGTCTGTGTTGCATCAGTATTCAAAAGAAATACCAATTCAATCCCGAGGAAAACAATTTGAATTGCATGACATACGGTATAACGTCAAAATATCCCCTCCCTTTCTTTTGGCAATTCCTAGAAGATATTCTCTTTCTTACCTTCTCATAAATTTCTACTCGAACTCTTTACCTTAATGTTTTCTTCATTATTTTCCTGCTTTCTAACATGCATCACCTTTTCCTACCTTCATAGGCTATCATTTTCTTTGGACATCTGCTTTTAATATTTCTAATTGGGAAGAATCCTAAAATGCTTATTTTCTCTCTCTGTTAAATAACCATTATCTCCTGAAAATCAGAGAACCATTTGTACTTTTTTGCTACCCAGAAGTTCTCTACAGCCTAGCTGTGCCTTCTCCTTTTTCTTCATCTACCTCTCCCCACTTCCCACCCTCTTCCAGGTTGAAGTTGGGTTTCTCTCATATGTGGATGGGGAAAATGTGCATGCAGCTCATCCTGCTGGTGTCTCTCATGGTGTAATACAGCCAAAGCAGATGTTGGAAAATTTGAGCTATTAGAGTAGCAAATGTATCTGAAGCTGGGTTTAATGCTTCCTAAACTCACCAGAGCTAATTCTTCTGCAAGAAAAAATAATGTAAAAGGATCCTTGGCTACTAATTATTTCTCTTTTTTGCAGCTGAATAAAACAAGGACCTCTACATTCTAACCCATAAAATTTCTAGTAAGTTCCAGTTTGTGATTCAATCGTTCTTACATTATCTGGGGGTTCTCTGGAACACTATGGGATTAGCACCACATTAGCCAAAGCAATTTCTTTGTGATCAAATGTTGCCTCTCAATAAAAACAAACAAATCAGGGGGTGCAGTTCCTAACTCAAAATGGTATTGAGCTTATCTTTTGTTTGACTTTGAGCAACAGTATTTACCCTTGCCTATTACAACTTCAGTTATTGTTATCTGATATGAGAAGAGTGAGTTATGCTTATGGACACAAGCATTCATGTTGTGTCCCTATTTGGATGTTTCAAGTCCATGATTCCCTCAGATATCTCTAAGAGTCCTAAGACCCATAAAGAATTACTGATCATCCAAGTCTCTTATTTGCCTGAATCCTGTGGTTTTTGTTGTTGTTGTTTTGCTTCCTTTCTCAAAACAGTACCCTATCCCTCTAGCTAAACTGCTACAAACTCTTAAAGCATAAAGTCCTTAGAACAATAGTTTTCACCTAGAAATGAAGTTGTGAATATCCTTCAAGTATCCTCGAAACTCTCCACCATGAAATATACTCTTTCTGTGTGGTCAAAGTGTCCATCAAAGAAACAGAAGTCCTTAGGAATTTGAGTAAATAGTGTATACTCTAATGCTGGAAGTAAAAAGTCTCACTTGCTTTCCCACATATTTCAAACTTTGAGACCTGCTCTGATAAGCATTTCACTAGCATTTTCCAACCAGCCACTTTTCATCCATTGAAAAGTGTTCTTCATAATTATTTTTAGGTCTTGTAACAAGGCAACAGTGTAATTTTACCTATAGTTGTAAGGGCTGCACAATCTATTGTTTCCCAGTGACAACCTGTTTTCCAGTAGTTGTAGAATAATCCTGGAGAGATGGATTGAATATGACTGCTACCCCATTTATTTTTCTTAAGAGAATGGAAGTCAATGAATGTTAGGCTGAAATTCAATTTCTAATTGAAAATTCTATGGGAAATTCTCATGAGCTTTTCCAATTATGTGAATTTATATAAGTGCATAAATTTAATAATCTGGTATATTCTATTCTGAACAGAGCATTTTTTCCAAAATTATAAATTTTTAATGTTTATTTTGAGAGAGAGAGACAAAGCATGAGAAGGGGAGGGGCAGAGAGAGAAGGACAGAGAGAATCTCAAGCAGGCTCTGCTCTGTTAACATGGGGCTTGACATGGAACCCAACATAGGACTCAATCCCATGAACTGTGAGATCCTGACCTGAGCCAAAATCAAAGGTTATACACTTAACCAACTGAGGCACCCAGGAGCCCCTCCAAAATAGAAATCTCCAACTTCTCTTCTAAGACATTATGCTTAAGTTTTCTCAGTTGCACTTCTGTTGCACCGTAAATCCAACCTCCATCCGAGAATGATTAAGAGTGTGCTCGTGGCTTGTCGTTGTGCTGACAAAATTATCTGTGGATCAGCTAAATGTTATACATATTAAATGGAAAATTCATAGTAGTAACTTCTTTTTTTTAATGTTTATTTGTGGGCTTTTTGTTTGTTTTTTTAGAGAGAGAGAGAGAGCACAAGTGGGGGGGCAGGGTAGAGAGAGAGGGAGACACAGAATCTGAAGCAGGCTCCAGGCTCTGAGCTGTCCGCACAGAGCCCGACGCAGGGCTTGAACCCACAGACTGCGAGATCATGACCTGAGCTGAAGTCAGACGCTCAACCAACTGAGCCACCCAGGCACCCCATAATAGTTACTTTTAGAGTGTATCCTACATAAAAGTGGATCGTCTCAATACTACCCAAATATGAGATTGCATTACGAGTTTTATTATTTAAGAAGTATTTTAAATGATTTTAGACTTCTGCTCTTGGGAATGGTGAATTAGCTTATTTCAGACCAGCCCTCCCATTATAAAGCCTCAACAAATATAAGAAAAATCTCTCTTTGAGAGTACTGGAGAGCAAGCAGTGAAAGACAGAAGCAGGAAGAGCTAAAACATTTGAAAGGAGATAAGCACACTGAGGGGATTCTAGCTACATGTAGCTTCTCTACTGAGGGCATTTGTCAGTTCTTCCCTTACATAGAATATTAAACTCAAACAGAAAATAAAAGTTTTATGGGATAAGAAGTCATAGGTCAAAGTTTGGGACTTCTGTAGCCAATATGCTAAGGTCAAAATTCTGAAAAGGAGGGTGATACAGAGAAAGGAGGCACCCAGGCTTGCAAACAAGCACTTGCTCGTGATTTGTACGTATGCAGTATGAGATTCACAGATGAAAGCAAGAGTGGGAAAGATGACAGACTGAACACAAATTTGGACAACTTCTCAGTTTTGGACTAAGGTGTTGGCATAAGGACATACAAATAGACCAGTGGAACAGAAAAGAAAATCCAGAAATGGGTTTCCAATGGCACAGCACTTTCTATTTCACAAGAGAATAAAAACAGAGGTCCCCAGGCCCTATGCCAATGAGGAGCACAGGCCAAGTCTTGACTCAGGGCAGATTTAGGGCTCATTTGGGGCTCCCTCATTCACTGTCAAGGTCTGGGATGCTCTGGGAAGGAGGATGTTAGCCAGGCTTGGCCAAGCAGTAAGTGCCTATTGAGGTGGGTGTGGAGATATTTGGAAATATTTGTTTCTTAGCTCAAATAAAGTCCAGTTTGTGTGCATGTATGTGTATATATTCCCTATACATAATGTGTGGAGAAGGAAATATTTTCATGAAAAGATGCTGGAGCAATTGCCTAATGTCTGGGAAAAAATAAATCTAGAACCATACCTCATGGTGTACACAAAAAGCAGTTTGAGATGAATCATGGCTTTAAACCTAAAGAGTAAAAATATAGTTTTTTGCACAGAAAAAGACCTTAGTTACGTATTGTAGGAAAATATAGATGATACAGGGTATCAAAACAAAAAAACAGGACAGAATTATGAATTGGACTTAAAAATTTCTGCTCTTTACAAGGCAATTAAGAAAATTAAAAAAAAAGCATGCCATAAGACTGAGAAAATAAAGTTAATACGTATGTCTGACAGAAGTTTATATCCAAAATAGATAAATAATCCCTACAAATCTACATTAAAAAGTTAAAATCTCAATATACAAATAAGCAAAACTTAAGCAACTACTTCATAAAATAAGATATAGTAATGACCAATAAACACAGAAAAGAGTGCTCTCATCATTATTTGTCATCAGGGAAATACGAATTAAAATGGCACTGTGATATCATTATACACCACTAAATGGTTAAAATCGGAAAAGTTGGCAAATCCAAGCCTTGGCAAGAATGAGGAGGAACTTTGGATCTCTCGTACATAGTTGGTAGTGATGTGCACTGTTTAGCAGTAATGTAAATAACTTGGCATATTTTCATAATATTAAATTTGCAAATACCCCATAAATCGTCTGTACCACTCTTAGGAATTTTCTTCAAGAAAAAGGGAAACACAAGTCCACCAAAAGATCTGTATAAAATATTTATAGCAGTTTTATTTTAATTAGACCCAAAGTTGAAATGGTATATTCACACAAGTCAAGGTCTGTAAGAAGATATGAACTACTGATACATGCAGCAGTCTAAATGAGAAAAAAGAAGCCAGTGACAAAACAGTATAAACTGTAGAATTCCCTTTATATAGTGTTGTGGGAACTAAATTGTTTTTCTAGAAATCATCTCTCTCATCAGTTCTGTCGGAGTCAACAGGAATTGGATAGAAATATCTAGGAGTGGGGTGCCTGGGTTAAGCTTCCAACTTCGACTCAGGTCATGATTTCGTGGTTCATGAGTTCAAGCCCCGTGCAGGGCTCTATGCTGACAGCTCAGAGCCTAGAGCCTGCTTCAGATTCTGTATCTCCCTTTCTTTTTGCCCCTCTCCCATTTGTGCTCTCTGTCTCTCGTCTCTCTCTCTCTCTCAAAAATAAATATAAATATTTTTAAAAATTTAAAACAAGAAATATCTAGGATAAATGACAATTTTCTATCTCCTACTTTGGGGACTGATTGCATGGGTATATGTTTGTTAAAATTCATTAAACTACACTCAAGATTTCTGCAATTTTGTGAATTGCAATAAAAAGATTATTGGGAAAATATTATTTTTAATGTTTTATAATTCTATATCCAAGTCTTCCAAGGGGATCCAGATAATACTATTGTGTGGTGCAAAGAATAACCGTAAGGGTATTTTTTACCCATCCATATCCCTAAAGTCTGCAGAACACCTGAGTCAGAATTCCATCCTGTATTCTTGTCCCCCTTTTAAAAATTCTTGTCCCCTATTTCTACTTCTCTGTTGTATTTTCAGCTATAAGCAGCTCCATAATTTTTCTTATGGTAATTAATTTATCCTCCTTGAATCTTTCCATTTTGAAGCTTTATTCTTTAGCAAACAAAAGTCCATGCCTATAATTTTTTTCAAACAGCCAAGAAATCTTTCTCCACAGAGAACTGCGCCAGAAGAATGGATTGAATGCTCTCTGTCCAAGCACAGATAAAACAGGAATAAAATGGTGCTCATGAAACATTTTGTCATGGTAAAAGATGTTTAATGAATTTAATGGTTAATGGCATTGGGTTCAGATCAGCCATAGGAAGAGTTAATACAAAAGATACTGAGTTGGTACCCAAAGTTTTCCTAAGGGTTTTAGATAAGGTTTGGTGGGCACCACCAATGTTTTCTCATGTGCCACTCTACTTTTTCTAAATGCCACAAGTGAAGTACCTGGAGACTGACATTTTCTTTTCCGTTATTTTGTTCATATCCTTAACGTTAATTTTGTATAATTTCCCCCAGGTGTATCACCAGCCTCTGCAGTGCCTTTGTGGAAAGAAGAAAAAGGTTACCTTCTGGAAGATGCAGCCCTGTAAGTGCATGGTTTGGTGGGCAGTGACATTGCAGCGTGTAAGAATGTCTCTTTGGTAGAGGAAGACCTGCACTGGAGCACAAGGTATGTGGATTATGAATTAAATTTTACCCCCACATGTCCTTTCATGTAGGTCCTTTGTGCCATGTGCAAAGTGCACAGATATTCATAGCAACTCCACCTTGGCTCTTTCAGTGACATGTTTTTCCTTCTACCCTAACACTTACATACTCTGTATCAATTTGAGTTCTTGGCTGCAAATAAGAGAAATAACCTAGCTTCAAAGTAATGTTCAAAGTAATGGCTACACTGCTGATTAAAAAATATACATGTGTATGTATCCTTTCTGCTAATTTATTTCATTAGGGCTAAATGAAATTCATATCCATGTATTAAATGGATCTTTCTCTTTACTACTTTCCCTTTATTGATTTAGAGTAGTTGTTTGTACTTCAAGCATGGGAGATCCAAGCTTCTCCCTGTCTGTGTCTCTGAAGATTTAGTAGTAAGACCTTCAATTCTTTCATGCATCCCACCTATCGTAATGTGTCTTGATTATAAATGGTATTGGAAATAACGAGTATGGTTTAATTAGATCTAACTTTATTGTTTTGTACTTTAAATGATTTTTCTATGTAAATATTTCAGTCTCCCTTCTCTATCTTAAATGCCTATAAACTTTGTCAGAACTAAGTGTTGATAATCACACATAACTTTATTTAAAAAAATGAAAATCGGGGTGCCTGATCAGTCAGTTAAGCCTCTGACTCTCGGTTTCAGCTCAGGTCATGATCTCACTCTTCATGGGTTCAAGTCCTGCATCAGGCTCTGTGCTGACACTGAGGGACCTGCTTGGGAATCTCTCTCCCTCCCTCTCTCTCTCTGTCCTTCCCCTGCTCACGCACTTCTCTCTCTTTTAACATAAATAAATAAACGTTAAAAAAATCAAAATCTCAAGAACTTTAGTGCCATTAAAATGAAAGATGGAGGGCTGGGAGATGGCCAGCCTGCTTGTGAGGGTTTCCGCAGGCCAGGCCTGCTGCTGTACAGATGTGGGGCTGGTGGGGCTGTGGCCTCTGCCCCTGGGGTGGCTTGGGCAGCAGTGTCCTAGATGGGAGACAGGACGTGGGTCCCTATTCTGATTCTGCTGCTCCAGCGGATCAGGTCTGTCGCTGGCTAAGGTTTGGGGCAAAGGATGGGTCTCTGTCCTTGGCTCTGTGGCTGCTTCTGTGACTGATTGAATACACTGTGCCCTGGGTGGGGGCCGTGGAGTGGCTCCCCCAGCTAGGTCTCTACTAGGCTGTCTCTTTCCTGGTCCTTTCGCTGAAGAGAGCAGACATTTTGTTTGCTTTGGTCTACAGCCTTTGTTGCTTCCAGCTGGCAGGCGTCCCTGATGCCTGGTTTGGGGTCTGTGAGAGATAAAAAGAAAACCCAAGTTGCTCAGGGCTGGGATACCATCCTTGGCTTTACATTTTTCAGAGTTCTGAGTCCATTTATGATTGTCTGTTGAATTATTTACAGGACTTTGATGAATTTAGAGGGAAGGAGCCAGAAAAGCGACTCTATGTCATCTTGCAACAATAAGCTTTTTAAATAAGATTCAGGTTACAGTGCGTTGTCGAGCAATTTTAGAAACTTCAGTGTCTTCCATCCTGGCCATTTCTCATTGCCCAGATTTTATCAGTAATTTATTTTTAAAAAGTTAGTTCTTCTGGGTCTTTATTCATTAAAATATTCAAAACCTTTTTATCTAATTACAGAATATTTTGTTAGTATAATTTTATCCTTTTCTGCTACAGCTGTTCATATTTATACTAATATTTATGCAAGATATATTTCATTATCCCATTTAGGCAAACATTGTGATAATTATGTGTCTGATAATTAAATGTCTTCTTAACTAAGCCCTAGCAGTTATAATAAATTCAGCTGAGTGATTGACTCTGGGATGAGTACATATGCAGGAGAAGACCATTTGGCTTTGTTTATTAATACATCAGATAAGCTGCCTTTTGACATCCTAATAGAGACAATATTTCTCTTTTGCTTTAAAAATGAATCATTTAGCCTTCTACAGCATAAAAGATTACATTGACTCTGAGCTGACCTAGGTAGCAAAAGGTGAACATATTTGCTTTGTAAATTTGACCAAGTATGAGGACAAGTTTTACTTATAGCAAGAATGGCTTCACTAATACTGAGGCAAATGAGACTTGCCTCCAAGCTTTGCCAAAGCTTTAAAGTCAACTTTAAACAATGGAGTTTTCTAATGTAAAATGCATTTGATTACAAGTGTCAGGCACAGATAAACCACACCTGCCGTAGATAAATTAGTATGCATTGGGTAACAAAGACTTTGCTAATCTGAGCAAGAAGAATTGTATTCCGATCATTTTAAGGTTAGCAGTAAGGTAGCCCCTTTTACAGAGAGCTAATAATGGAGGAACTTGGATAGGGTAGTGGGCTGTACAGGGCACATGAGCACCGTCATCAGAGTCCCCTTCCAAAGGTATGGAGATACTGTATAGAAATCCACTGTCATGCAAAATCCATAGGCTTATGAGGAAGTCTGCTTTGTTAACTAAAAGTGAACAGAATCCTTTAAAGGAAAGATTCAATTTTGAGCTTTTTGATTGCTACTGATCTCTCCCTTTCACAGCCCCATCAGAATAGGATTGCTCAGAAGGTACTTGTAGTAGACTGAATTATGGCCCTCCAGTAATGTCTGTGCCCTACTTTTGGAATCTGTGAATATGTTACTTTACAGAGCAAAAGGGATTTTCAGATGTGATTAATTTAAGGAGCTTGAGATGAGGAAGATTATCCAGGTAGGAACAATGTAATCTCACAAGAGTCCTTATAAAAGGGAGGCAGGGAGGTCAGAGAGAAAAAGAGACATTTAAATCATGCTTGGTTTGAAGATAAACCGTGAGCCATGAGCTAAGTAATGTAGGCAGCCTTTAGAAGCTGGAAAAAGTCCTGCTGGCACACTTCAGACTTCTGACTTCCAGAAATGTAAGATAGTAAATTTGTTTTGTTTTAAACCACTAAGGTCACACTAAGTTTTTACAGCAGCAGCATGAAAGCAATACAGCCCTCTACAACCAACCAGTAGAGTTTGCCATGAAAAAAGGTTTGACCGAGTCTTTACATTTCCAGGAATTCATTCATTTGTATTTACTTGATTTATGTGTACATTTACACATACAAATTTGTGTACATTTATATATGTGAGTTAATATTTTTGCTTTGAAGTTTTGTACTTTTCTATGGACTTTTTTTTTTTACTCTGAGTATAAGTTATTTTTAAAAATAGAAAACAAGTGCTATTTTGACACATAAAATTGAAAGAACATTTCAGTCGTGCGGGGGTATGTCGGTTGTGGAAACACGAAGTAAGGAATCCTATTCAATAATATTTAAATACAATCATCTTTCTTTAGCAGGGGCAATCCTAATGTCAAGAAATACTTAAAAAAATCTCAACAAAGCAATTTGAATATTATTCTCTCTCAGGGGCACCTGGGGTGGCTCACTCTGTTAAGCTCAGGTCACGATCTCGCGGTTCATGAGTTCCAGCCCCTCATCGGGCTCTGTGCTGACAGCTCAGAACCTGGAACCTGCTTTAGATTCTGTGTCTCCCTCTCTGTCTGCCCCTCCCCTGCTCACTCTCTCTCTCTCTCAAAAATAAATAAACATTAAAAAAAATTAAATATTATCCTCTCTTTGACTGGAATTCTTAGGCAGTACCTTAGAACTTTTTTTTTTCTTATGTATGCCAGAAGCCTCGTACAAGTATGTTCATGGCAATATTATCACAAATTCAAGTAACTGGACACTACTCAGATCACCACCAACAGAAAAATAAATGTATTAACTCTGGTATGGATTACTGTGCAGCAGCAAAAATGAATTCACTTCAGCTAAACACAACCAGAACATGATGAAAAATGAAAATACAAGTCAGAGATTTCATATGATTCCTTTTGTATGATGTTCAATACATAGACAACTGAAAATATCATTTATAATACCAATGTTTGTGGGGAAAATATTCAGAAAAGTCAAGGAAATGATAAAATATTTAATATGGTGGTTAACGGAAGAGAAGAGAAGAAACTGTATCAGGGATCAGTGGAGGATACACAAAGAAATTCCCATGTTAAGGTAATTTTCTCCTTTAAATTGATGTGTTTTACTGTACTGTAAGCCTTTATACTTCATACATAGTTTATAGGCTGTTTTTATCTACTCAATATTTGGTAAAAATTGTATAAAAACCTTAATTTATTAAAACTACAGGCTCTGTGAACATGAGCGGTTTGGGGTAAACTGTAGTAATATTTATTTATTTATTTTTTAACCCAAGAGACTTCCTACTGTTATTGTTTTGTTTTGGAAAAAAGATAATTTTTAAAATATTTCAATGAATTTCCAAATAATTTTTTAATGTTATGATAGTGACTTTGAGGTTTAATTTCTATTATATAGTGGTACAACGATATGAACTTATATTCACTCCTCCAAATTTATCAGTTTCCTTCTTTTAGGTTAATAATTGGTCAGTTTTTCACATCCTTTGCCATGAGACTGTTATGTTTAGGGTACGACATGCATTTTGTATAGTTGTTAGATCGAACTGTTAGTTATATTTCCAGATGTTCTACATTCATATTTAACTTTAATTTTAAGACAATGAATGTCCTAAGATTTCTACATCTATGATGTTTTTTAGTTTATTTTAATTTGTAGCACTTTTAAATATTTTTTCATTTATGCATAAGAATTCATGACTACTATAGCATCTTCTCTTTTTCCCATTTTTACGTATACTATTTTGGTCTTGATTCTGAGGTGACTGTCAGTTTTAAACACCTTTTTTTATTTTTTAAATTATTTCTGTTTGCCCATATTTTTCCCTTAACACTTATAAGTCACTTTAATTTGATCTCAAATTGACAGTTTTATTTGGAGGGTGAATTTTAAACTGGATTCTGTTCCTTTTATCAATTTGTTACTCAGTATTCACTATATGTGACAAAAATATTTTTACATTTCTGTGGATTTCATGTGGATTTCAACTTTCTCTGATATCCATTGTGAGTTTTCAATTTTCATTTGCCCCCCTCCACTCTTTTTGTAACATTGTTTGTTGTTTGAATGTGGTAAGGGTGAGTGTGGAATTTTCTCTAAGTTTCTATAAGTACTAATTTAATTGAAGAAAGTCCAACAAATGACAAGACTTGTATTTGGGTGTCCATTTGCTGGACACTGTGCAATCTGGAATGATTAAAATATTAATCTTGCCTCATCTGCTGGTAGTAGACACCTAAATATTATCTCAATTATGACACCTTTGAAGTAAAGTTTAAATATTCACTATAAATAAATATTGGATTCATGCCTCAATCATAACTCGCTATGAAAAGAAATTGTCCCTGACACAATAACTAGAATCATTTGTTATTTAACTTCTTAGTTTTCCTGAAGATAACCCTCATCCTTTGTAGACCTCAGGTGAGTATGCTTATTCTACATCACTTTTCCCTTTCTTCATGAGTCTTTCCCAGCCCTACTCTAACTGCCTCAAATTATTTTAACGAAAGCAACAAAAACCTCTGTGTATTCTCTAATTCCTCCCTGCTCTCATTCATGTGCTTATACTTATGTTTTAGATCTTCTATAGCTTTAAAATTGGTTGTTTGACTCCATAGTCTACAAGGATTAAGGGCTACATCATCCCCTCCCTTTACTAGGCTACAAATTGAGTTTGGGGTGATAGTGATTTGGATGAACCGAGCTGAGCTTAATATCTGGCAGTATGAATTAGATTTAAATTCTCCCTGCCTCTCTCTATCTCTATCTCTCTCTCTCCCTATCTTTATCTCTATCTCTATTTCCATCTCATATCTTCTTTGTCTCTCTCCCCACTCAATTCCCATGTAAGCTATAACTCCTATTAATTGACATTAGATGTTCAAAGGAACATCAAATATGACTTATTAGTAGTCACCCAAATGCAAATCTCTAAGCATTTCAGGAAAGCAAGCCTATATCTTTGATTCAGGTTCTATCTGTGTAAATGAATGAGAAGGAGAAATATTCGTAACTTTTATGGTGTCACCTCTTCACAGAAATGAGAAAAGACTGCCAGCTCAGCTGGAGAGCATTGCACAAAGCAAAGAGATTCTTTTCCTCTTCTACTTTAATATGTAGTTTCTGCCGTCTATAAAGAGGGATTTTCTCATGCAACAAGTTAAAATGGACCTGCTACAGTCACATTTAGTGTAATTTTTGAATTCAGACTAAGTTCAAAGCAGTTGATTCTGTTAACACACAAAATATCCTAAAATGTAAGAAAAATTAATAAATACAATAAAATATAGCTGCATATAGACAATTACTCACTTAAAAAAATATGTACTTTCCATATTAAACCTACCCCCACCCCTGTCAGGTGACATCAAACTCTGGCAAAACTAGTTTGTCCCACTTGATGCTTACAACTTAAATATTGAGTACAAAATATTCGCAGCATATTGACAAGCTTATCACTTGCTTCTCCGCTGAACAGCATGTACAGCCTTTAACTAATCCTTCTCAGCTCTGAAGAACAAACTGTAAGAATCAGTCAATATTTTGTCATTTCAGTATTACTACATTTGCCCACAAAATCCTACACAGATGGAGATAAAAGCTCTCCTACAAGCAAAGAGGGCATTTTTTCCTTTGCCACAAAATATTGATGAAGTGCTTTATTGAGGTGGAGATCTCATTAATTATTTGATTTACAGAAAATGAAGGCAGAGGGAAATGAGTGCCCTGGCTAATACCATGATGTACCATCTTGAGACTTAAGATCTTTTTAATGTATTCATCAGAGGTGCATCTGAAAGGGGAAAGAGTGAGCTGAATGGGTCCATTAATTTAATTGAAGCAAGCTCAGACAAGAGATAAAACATCCCAGCCGGCTTCTTTTCATGCAGCATGAGCACTGTAGTAAACAGGCAGAGATCCAAACACACCAAAAAGAAATAAAGGTACATGGAGACTCTAGAGACTTCAAGGCCATGTAATATCAACAGATGCAGAGGTGAATAAACCCTGAAGAGGCCCTCTCTTCATATACCACCATGTCAGTGTTCCACGGGCACTGTCTAGGCTTTATTATGAAACTCTGAATGACTCGGAGGTTACATGTAAGTAATTTAGACTTCCTAAGGCAAAGTTACATTTGTTCTTTTTCTTTTTTTTCCCAAACTTCTGAGAAATAGACTCCATCTCCTGCTCTTGAAAGGAAGAGATGGAAGAGGGGAAATGGACTTCCACTGATCTCAGAAGCATCTTTAAATGATGTTGCTCTTTTCAGCTATCTGTTTTTGAAATGTAACAGTCAGAAAATTCTTTTAGTCCTGAAGAGGTTGGGGCCTCTCCATGCACTCAACATTTGTTGTCAGCGGTCAGCATAAGGGTACACAGCACATTAATTCAGCCCTTGGCTGTGCACAAGGACACAAAACAACCAAGGCGAGTGTCCCAACTCAACACAGAGCCTGTCTGTTGCAAGTTATTTCATCTGATAAAAGATAATTTCCTGTGTTTAATCAAAATTATATCTTTAGATATTCACCAGTCATTAAATATCATCCTTTAGAGGTAAAATCACAATGTATGCGTTAAAAGTCATTAGTGAGTATTAAACTAAATACTGTGTATAGTTTTCCACGAAAATGTTGGAAAAAACTTAGCATTGAAAATGCTGTTGCCAAACAAATTTTCAGTGCCCGAAAATAAATGAAGTTTGTAAGAGAAACAGGCATCTTTTAGTCAAATTAGATTCTCCTCAATATCACAATTTTAATGGCAATAATAAGCATGACAAAAATACTTTGGTGTCTTGGATTGTAAATGTAAAACCAGTGATAGAAAATAGGCATTTTCATAATGACAACAAAGATATATTTTCAGACCTATAAATTATGATTAAATTTTGGATATCAATTTTACAACCTCATTCCTTAAAATCAAGTAGTTTTAGGAAGAAGAAGTAAACACTCTAACACTTGAAAGCATTATTTTTTTCATTTTTTACCATGCCTATGAGGCATTTCAGTTTTTAAAAAAGTTTCACTATTTTTTATTCTTCAAATGATGACATTGTTTTCTTTCTTATACATGGAAACTGCTTCTTTCTTACCTTAAAATTTATTTTATCTGCAGAACGCATTTTTAAATAGATTTTTTTTAAATTTTTTTTAATGTTTGTTTATTTTTGAAGGAGAGAGAGACAGAGTGTGAGCAGGGGAGGGGAAGAGAGAGAGGGAGACACAGAATCGGAAGCAGGCTCCAGGCTCCGAGCCGTCAGCACAGAGTCCGACGCGGGGCTCAAACTCACAAACCGAGAGATCATGACCTGAGCCGAAGTCGGACGCTTAACCAACTGAGCCACCCAGGCGCCCCTAAATAGATTTTTATGTGGATTAGGAGTATATAAAGTAGGTTAGATAATAGTTGTTATTTAAGTATATAAATTTTACAAGTCCAATATTACAAGTGATTCTAAGGAGTTAAAACGTGTTTTATATTTGAGTAACTTACTTTTTGAATCATCAAAATCAGTGGGAGAAAACTAAGAGGAAGCTATTAACATGCTTTTTGAGACTCCTGAAGTGGTTAAGCAGCACCCTGTCTCATCCTGTTCTGAGACCACACAAGTGCAAGATCGGAGCAGAACAAGTACAGTAGCACTTTCCAGATAACACCTCTGAGAACAGAGCAGGCCCTTTGCACAGACTCAATCACTGAACAACTCCTGATAGATTTTGTATTAACAGTTAACTTACTTACATTGGTGGTTCCACTGAAGCACAGGTTTGTTTACTTTCTCTACCTTGCCTTGAATCACCAGAAACTACATATGGGAGAAATTCTATGCATTACTCTAAAAGTTGGCATATATGTAGCATTTGTCCAATATTGCATTTAAGAAAAAAAAGAAGTAAATGTGGTCCGTAAGTAGCATCAGTTCTCTGACTCATAAAACTAAGGCATTTAATCAGTTTTTACAACCTGTAATAATAAGTAAGCAATTTAGCACTGATTCATTACTACAGGGGCACCTGGGTGGCTCAGTTGGTTAAGCATCAGACTCTATTTTGGCTCAGGTCATGATCTCCTGGTTCCTCAGTTCCAGCGGAGCGGGGCATGGGACTCTGTGCTGATAGCCAGACCCTGCTTCCGGTCCTCTGTCCCTGTCTCTTTCTGCCCCTCCCCCACTCACACGTGCTCACTCACTTTCAAAATAAATAAATAAACTTTAAAGCAAATCATCTCACTAAATGTTTTCTCTGTTTATAATTATTTAAGTAACTATTATTTTACATGGCTACTTTATGGAGGATATGATATTCAAAGATAAATTTGCATATTAGATTTATTAAAGATACCTTATAAACATTATTGTGATGTTATAAAATAGGATTACGTTAAGACACAATTGAGACTGTGAATTATTTTCATTACTTGTACAGTTAAGTCAGTTTGATATAAAACAGTGTTATGGGTCCATAGCAATTGGTATTGGCTAAATAAATGGCCAAAACAAAATTTGCTTTGGATTTATTCTCAAGCTATTTGGCAACTGCTTCCTAACTCATCAATGCATCATCATAATCAGTAGCAATAATAGAAGGAGAAGAAAATGGTAATTTAAGGCCTAAATATGCTGTGTGTTAAGCATTGTACAAAAGGTACAATGATTAAGAGTATAGGTCTTAGAATCAGTCTGCATGGGTGAAAAACAGGCAAATTATGTAATTTTTTTGTGTATCTTGATTTTTTTCATTTGTAAAATAGAGATTATATTATGTATGATAAAGGGTTGTTTTGGGAATTAAATGAGGTGAATATGTAAACCACCCTAAGGAGCATTTAGTACACATTATTATTATTACATTATAGGTGATCACACATTCCATTGGAAAAATGAGTGAACAATATGAAAGTATCTAACCAAAACTTGATTTTTGCTTTTTACTGATAATAGAATCATTTTCTTTATTCTTCTTCATGCAATGTCAGATATTACTTAAATTTCAGTTTATAAAATAAAAAAGATTAAAAACATAACTTCAGAAAAATAAGTATTTGTAAAACATGTATACTTTTCCCCCAAACCAACTGTAATTTTGACTTTTTTTTTTACTTTACCATAGTATATACTTACCATTGTTTAACAGCATAACTTTATTAAAAATATTTTTAAAGTATGAAAACTTTTTCCTCCCCTGGCTTTGTGATGTTCATTTTTATGACTACCATGGTTTCTGTGTACATGTTGCATTTCTTTGTGGATCAGATGTTCATGGTGGACTTTGATTAATATATTATTAAAAATCTCCTCCCCTATCTATTGCCCTCCACAGATTCTCATGAATGTTTGTTGTTACCTCAGTGTCTGCTGAGGTCAATCATTCCTTCAAGATTTGGAGGAAATTGTCTTCAGCCTTCTGTCTCTTGGTTCATGGAAGGCCCTTCCCAAAATATCTGAATCACTTCTGGCTCCAGTTAATGTCCTTCCTGAGCTTTTTATCTCTCTCACATTTCTCCTCTTCTTTACTTCTGGGGTGTGTGTGTGTGTGTGTGTGTGTGTGTGTGCGCGCGCGGCCAAAGAGGGAACTTCGTTTATTTCCTTTGATTCCCTGGCATTCCCTTTCCCTCACTATACATACAGAGCACATTCGCTTTTTAATTTTTAAAGTTTGGAACAGCAACGGGTATTCCACAATTTATAACTCAGAATTCTGCTGCTAAAAACTCCTTAGTTTCTATTCTGCAGAGTTCTTTTTTTTCCCCCTCTTTGTCACCTTTCTCTACTGGTTCTAGACTTTGATAGCAAAGGCACCTCACTTCTTGTTCCAACCTGCTTAGCTTCGCCCTCCAAAAATTATATCTTCATTATCTACATTTATTCTTAAGTGACCCACCTTTTGTATATAAATATAATGTAAATAATAAATTATGCATCATGTGTTTGAACAAGATTGACAGAGTGTTTTTAATTGCAGTCTTTTTTCTCTTACTGGTCTTTTCCATATCCAACAGAGATTTCCTTATGAAATTGGTATTATGATAAAAATTCATTTATATTTAATTTGTAATTATAAATTCATAATTTATTATAAAATATAATTTTATAATTTATTTTAAAATTTATATAAATTTTTGCATGTAAGTTTTTGCCATCTTTGGAAAGCTGAGCATTTTTTTAAATACAGCTTTAAATGAAATACCTTTGTGATATACATGAAAGTATAGAATTTATTTAATCTTTGATGCATTTTATTATCACTGAGAAGACCTTTTAAAATGTGTCTTAAATAGATCCAATACTTATGTCACACTTGAAAAAGATAAATGTAGGTCTTTTATAGGCCCTTGAGATTAGAATTTAGATTATTACATTTTAAGTTTGAGATAGATTGAAATGTTGAATGGAACTTAAATGATATGTGGACTAAGATTTTCTTCTTATTTGTATAACTATTATAGCTTTTAAAATTAGTCAGTTTTATATTATCCAATTATGAATCCTGTAAAACATTAGGTGCTATAGGAAATGGTGAACAATAGACTATCTACTTCCCATCATGAAGGTTGTGAATTGTTTCAGGTGATGTGACTAATATGCCAGTTATAAGATTGATTCAATATAAAATATATTATGTCTTACAAATCTAATCATGTTCTAAATTGCATGTAAGGATTTCAAGTAAAGCAGCCAAAGAAGGCTGCTTTAGTGAAGAAAAAGTAGGCCATTGAAAAATGAATAGGGTTTGCGGGAGAGCAGTTGAAATGAGTAAATTCATGACTTCGGTATAATTTGAGGACAGCCAGGCTAGCCTTGGGAAAGGGAGTGACCTGTCTCTATTATTCCTGTCCAACACGGAGGCTCTGCTTTTTGAAGACCTAAGGCTTTATATACTCGGAGTGCATTTATTCTGTACTTTCAGTAAGAATATTTAATACAATTACATTCTTTCTTGTAAGCTTTATATATATTTAAATTATACAGTACTTTCATGACTCTTTTATGGAACACACACATATGCATACACACTCATATACACTGGTTCCTTGGATTTCCAAGACAAACGAAAATGCTGATTTTAAAATTACTTTGTTATGATAATTCAAGTAATACACTGACAAATGGTTTTGTTTATTTTTATTAATCTACATTTGGAAAGAAGTAATATTATACTTAGTTTGGAAAAGGTTTTCTCACAAAAGATAGTCAGTATACACATTTATTATTAAAAACTCTGGCCATTTTATAGTTGTATCATTACTTTCACATATAAGACTAATGTATATATAACAGTAAAAAGTGGAGTAGCAGAGTGGTTAGGCACATAACTTTGGAGAAAGCCACAATTTATTAACTACAGAACACGTTGAATTTAAGATGTCTATTACTGAAATAATGATCCAAGTAGTCAGTTGGATGCAATCTTCTAGACCTTAGGAGAAAAGTCTGGGTTGGAGATATAAATTTGTGAGTGTTTTGCAAATGATGACAGTTAGAATTATGACCTTGGATCATATGACCAAAGGATTAAGTATAGAATTGAGGACTGAGCATTGATCACCCTAACATTAAAAGGTTGGAAAGAATAAGAAAAATGAGTGGGAAAATACTGAGAAAAGGAATAGAAGGGATATAGAAGACTAAGTGAAGAACATATATCAAAGAGGAGGGAGACGTCAACCCATCTAAATATTGTTAAGTACACAAGAAGAATGAGTAGTGATCATTAGATTTAACATTGGGAGATTATTGGTCACTTTGGCAAAAGCAATTTTGGTAGAATGTTATTGGCAAAAATTTGATTTGATTGAACTCAAAAGTGAGTGGGTGATAGTGTGTATATATAAATATGTGCAGGCCATAGAATGCTCTTTATCAAAGAAAACAACAGCAACAACAGCAAAATACTGCAGAAATTACCCTAAGAATGAAAATCCAAAATATTGCAATTAAATATCAGGGTTATTCTCTCAGCATTGGTATCTATATTGTCTTCTAGTTTTAGTAAAACAATAAAAAAGAAAAAAATAATTAGAGTAGTATTGGGGAAAAAGATATAATCCTGAAAACCTAAGAGGTTCTAGTGAAAAATTACCAAAATTAATGAGATAATTGGGTGAGTTACTTTTGTACAAAATTAAGTATAAAAATAAATATATTTTCTATATTCTAGTAATTAATACTCAAAAATGTATATGGAAAAAAATGTACTCATAACAATTTGAAAACTTATAAAGCATATAGAAATAATTTGTTTTAAAAAACTATAGTATCTCTAAAAAAGCAACTTTAAAAAGACCAAAATATATCTAGAAAATGGAAAGAGAGGACATGATTTTGGAAGGGAAAACATCATAAAAGTGACAATTCTTCAAATATTTTTCTATAAAGTCAGTACATTCAATTTTTAATTGGATACCTTTTTTTCAAGCTCATATTAAGAATAATTTCCTAATACTTTTCAGTTAAGAGAAAGCACAGCTATGGTGTCTTTGCTTTACCAGGTGATGCTATGAAACTATTATAATGATTCAATTTGATACTAACATTGCTTCTAGGAATACAGAGCATGTAGAAACTTATCCCATTCAAAGTCAAAATATAACTGGTACTGAAATAAAGCAAGACAATTTAGTGTTTTGTTTTTTTGGGTTTTTTTGTTTTAATTAATTAATTAATTTTGCTCTAAGGATAATAGAGATGTTCGAAACCAAGTCTTGAATCACTAGTGCTATAAAACAACAAATATATATATATATATATATATATATATATATATATATATATACACACATATACACACATATATACATATGTTCATATATACATATATTCATATATACATATATTAATATATACATATATATATGAAGTGTATCTATATATATATATATGAAGCATATATATTACAAACTTTTACAGGATAAAGGATAGGATTAAAAGATCTAATAAAAAGCCAATATATGTGAGAGAATAGAATTTGTAACCTGTTGAGAATTTCTGTCATAAACAAATAGCTCATAAATTAGAAAGAAAGGGAAACATTTCAATAAAATATAAGCAAAGGGAATCAAGAGGGTTTTACAAAAGAGTAAATCCAAACAGCCAACGAACATGAAAAGCTCTTCAAATACAGCAGCAGTCACAGAAACACATTAAAGAAAAAATAAGATATCAATTTATAGACATTTTCAGAGAAATTAGAGTGTCATTTGTAGAGATGTGAGGAAACAGTATTCTCATCAGTTGCTACAAGATGTGTGAGTTGTTAGAGATTAAAAAACAACAATTTGTTGACATCTATTGCAATTAATCATGTGAATATTTTTGACCTATCAGTCCTACACTTAGGAATCTATAGCTCAGATATAAAAACTGTTAGAAGTCATTCACAAATATGAAAGGGTTTGTATAGTAACGTTGTGTGTAGCAGCAAAAGTGGAACACATGAATGCAAACATCAAAAACAAAAATAAAATGATTTAGAAAATATCCACCACATACACACTGAAAAAAATATTGCCATTAAAAAAGAGTGAATTGTAGATAGGTCTGTTAATTAGAAAAATTTTCATTAGATATTTTTTAAAAGGAAACAACTCAAGAAACATACACAATAAGGCTCCATTTTTATAAAACTGACAAAAAGGTTGTTCTGTGTGTTTCTCATTAAATAAACAGAAAAATTATAAAGATTGTTGATACAGGACTGCAGAGAAGGCAGTAGGGCACAAAATTGCTGTTTTTTGTTTTGGAGGAAGAGAATAAAAGAGTCAGAAGTGCAACAATATGTATAATTTGATCATATTAACCCAGTTTAGTAAAATTTTCTAAAGATGTGTATATAAGAATTTTTTAAATAAAAATATGCAGATTAGTAGATGCAGTTTGAGAAATAGTTTTAAAGTAAATTTTTATTCTGATCCTTTAAATTTTATAACCCCCCCTTTTTTTCCCTTATGAATTTCCTTGATAATAAAGGAAAAAAGGTAATATTAAACCTGGTCCTGTGGAGTAAATCCTCTTGAATTGTCTGATTTGCGGATTATATTTTCTGACCATTTCTGAAATTCAACACTGAGATTCCTTTGGCTCTCATTCTTAGCATAACAGAAGACAGAAGCTATCACTACTAAATTAGTTTGTTAGTCTTCTATTACAGAAAAATAATTTGGGAATAAATAATTTAAATTATACATAGTTTTATAAATATTTTTTTTCTTTTGCTTTCACTTAGAATACCACTAAAACTTGGGACCGTTGACTAATCCCAAGATTGTATATCAGGGAACCTGGTTTTAATCTCCCTTTTATCACTAACCATCTATGAATCTGATTCCAATTCTCCTTCTGCCACTAACCAGTTATTTTTGGTCAACTTATTTTCACATTTATTGGACAGAATCACTAATATTTAAGCTACATAATTTCACAGATTTGGGGAGTGTGGCATCTTTTTAAAAAATATTTTATTTATTTTTGAGAGAGAGAGAGAGAATGAGCATGAGCACAAGTGGGCAGGCACAGAGAGAGAGGGAGACACAGAAACGGAAGCAGGATCCAGGCTCTGAGCTGTCAGGACAGAGCTGGAACCCACCAACCTGAGCTGTAGTCTGGCGCTTAACCTACTGAGCCCCCCAGGCACGCTGGGGAGTGTGGGATCTTTAAGAAGGAAGAGAAGTCTTACATAATTATTACTAAGACTGCCATCAAAATTAGTCACTAAAATAAAAATAGATAATATATCTTTATACAGTAAAAGGGGTACATTTATTTTGAGGTTGTCATTAGTATACTAGCAAAGGTGATTTTTATATATTTTAGAAAAATCTATTTTATAATATGTTTTATGTAAAACGCAATGTCTATGGGATGTTAAGTTAATATTTATGGCAGAGAAAAAGCGGTTTGTAATCAAATATGTTTATAGTTAACCCTGAGTAAATCTAGATTGAATAGGTGTCTTTTTTGTAGGAATTATTTGAAGTTTTCTTATGTTTATATTTTCTATAACTTTCTCAGAGGAGGAATAGAGGATATACTACTTCACAAATATATTTCATGACCAAGTTTTTTTCTCCGAAATTTCTAAGGTTTCTTGAGTGACATGAAGAAATGTTAAGCCAGATGCCATATTTTCAAAGTAAAATTTAAAGTAAATAGAAACAAACTGCCACCATCAACAAAAGCAAAAGTAAAAAAAAAAAAACAAACAAACAAAGACTGAACTAAAGTCCCAGACTGTTTCATTATTTAAGAATAACGATTTCTGCAAAGCTACACATTAAAAAAAATTTGTTGACGTTTATTTATTTTTGAAAGAGAGCATGAGCAGGGGAGGGGCAGAGAGAGAGGGAGACACAGATTCTGAAGTGGGCTCCAGGCTCTGAGCTGTCAGCACAGAGTGGGGCTCAAACCCACAAACTCTGGGATCATGACCTGAGCAGAAGTCAAATGCTTAACCAACTGAGCCACCCAGTGCTGCACATTTTAAATAATACCAGCTTCTTTAACAAAAACATTCATTGAATAGTTTTTTAACTTATGCATGTAAAGATAGGTTAAAAATGAATAGTAGTCATTTAACATCTTTTTCTAAACCCATGCTATGAAAGAAAATCTTTCATAAATTAATCTAGATATTTAAAATTCATTGATAATTTTATATATTTCCTTTGCTATCCAGAGAGGTTTAATTTAACAGATGTCATAATTTATATCTTCATATATATTATAATCCAGGGTTCCACATAAAATTATAATAATGAGGAACGTGAATATTATAAAAATAATCCAAGATTTAGAAAATAGAATTTAAAAATATGTATCATTCTTATAATTTCAAAAATATTACTACTGAGTGCTATGATTATTTTTTAAGGAAGTTAATATATCCATATTTTAAGTGGAGTTAGGGAACAGTAAGACCAGACTACTTCTGAAATTTAAATTTATTTTCCACACTCAGAAATATTATATGGAGTGGATATTATTGGCTTGGAGGAAAAAGCACAAACATTTGGGACCACAACTTTTCCTTTAAAGCACTGCTTTAAAATCATTTTGGAAAGAAAAAATCATAGATTAACCCAAAGTATTTCTTCCTTATTTTGAAAAGTGCCTTTCAAAGATAATGAGGTGAATAAGGATCATAATATTGAAATATAAAAAGCAAGTGCATACATGCTGGTAAATTTACCTCTTGGAGATATAATCACCCTCTCATTTGGCATTTTCCTTTCTCCTTTTCTGTCTTCAATTGTCAGTATATCTTTATATCTTGTACTGTTCTAAAGGCTCGGTGGGTGCTCAGAAAGTCATGAATAGCAGTAATAAGAAAAGTAATAATGTAGAACAGATTTTTCTATAGGTTAAGCTGTGAAAAGAAATATTGAGATTAATCAGAAATCAGAATTATGAAGCTTTCAGTTTGGAAAGAGAAGAAATAAAATAAAACTATAGTACTTGAGTTATCTCATTTAACACCATTGTGTTGAGAGGTTCAAGATAGAGAAGGCTGGTTAGAGGATGATGGTTGAAGCTTGCTTTTTTCACATAGTCTGTACTTAAGTCAAGGCATGTCATTGGGCCCCTTTGTTAGTACACCAGGTGCTGATGGAAAATCTTGACATATTTTTGCTACATTCTAAAAAGAAAAAAATTATACCACTAAACAAAAACTCTAACAGACCTGTGCTCACAGTAGCATTACAGATTAACATTTTTATTTCCAGCTTTTGTAAGTATATTGAAAGTAGATGTTTTCTAAAGGCTTTATGGAGGCAAAGAAGATTTCTTATTATACACTTAATTATTAAATCAACTTTAAAAACGTGTCAAATTATATACTCTGAAAGGTAAATTAACTTACAAATAAAAAGTATTTTCCTTATAGATAATTCCTTATAATGCAGCCATTGGTTTGAAATTAGGGAAAATCATGGGTTTTGAATACCTTATATAAATTTAGATATTTGTCAAATCAAATCTAAAATTCTGTGCAGCAATGTAACTTTAAATATCTCTGCTCGTCTTTGATTTTACAGAGGAAAGGTTATCGCATCATGTACACTGTGGGACACTCAATAAACCCATGAAAAATTAATAGAAAAAAGAAA
Source organism: Panthera uncia (assembly GCF_023721935.1). Classification (NCBI taxonomy): domain Eukaryota; kingdom Metazoa; phylum Chordata; class Mammalia; order Carnivora; family Felidae; genus Panthera; species Panthera uncia. The sequence goes on from NW_026057577.1 coordinate 114,671,878, forward strand.
ACAAGGAATAAGGTAAATACCACCAAAATGATCACATCAATACAGTCTGAACAGTCCCTTGAAAGTGTAGGAGACAGTAAGATAGCTTTAAATATGGGATTTAAAATCAATTTAACAATGGAAACTAAATATACAGGAACTAGTACCATCTCTATTTTTATTTCAAATAATAAAATGGATTGTGTAGCAAATCTGTGGGAAGTCGTATTTCCATTATAATTTATTCTGGTAAAAAATTCATAGTTGTCAAGGTACTCAAGGTCTACTTTTTTTTATATAAAACCTCTCTTAGTCTTTCCTTTATTATTCAAATAGGTTGCTATGGAATCAGATTTCTGACACTTTATTATCAAAACATCTTTTGACACTATAAAGAAAATATATATTTTGAGCAAAAAAAAAATAAAAGTTTAAGGTAAAATTAAAATGTTCTCATAGAGAATATTTAAAAGACATTATTTAAATTTAATTTTTTGTTTTTTAGAATGAAATGATAGCATTATGATATTTGGCCCCCAAAGGCAAAATTCTTGGTATGCAAATATATGTAATATTTTGATAGATGACATTACCAAGGCATACATACACACACAGTTTCTTTTTCTATACTTAATTATAGAAAAGTTAAATATGCTACTTTAATTAAACATTTATGGCAATTATAATAATTATAAGCAAATGGCATTGGTCTTATGTGAATGAAACAAACCATTCTGTTTAATAAAAATACTTGAGACAAATATCCCATGAGGTAAAAACTATAACAAATTAAAGAACTGGGTAAATTGAAGGTATATTTGGTTTAGTTCATTATATCTAGCTAGCTAATAGTCATTAAAAATTTTGAACATTATGCTTGACTCAAATGAATAGTGTATAATTATAGCTGATCATTAAAAAACCCATCTCTCAAAAATTGACAGAAGAACTAGACACAAAATTAGCCAGGACAAAGAAGAACTCAAAAGACAAATTAGCCATAAGGTTTAATGGGCATTTACAGAACACTGCACCCCAAAACATCAGAACACATTTTTTTTTTCAATTTCCCACAAAACTTATGGCAAGATAAATCATATCATGGGCCATAAAATACACCTAACCAAATTCATAAGAATTGAACTCACTGTGTTCTCTGACCACACGGAATCAAACTTGAAATCAATAATTGAAAGATAGTAAGACAATCTCCTGACACTTGGAATCTAAAATACACACTTGTAGAGAATCTTCGGGTCAGAGAGGAAGTCTTAAGGGAAATAAAAAAAAATACACTGAGTTTAAAGCAAATGAAAATTCATCAAACTTTGTGGGGGCACAGTTAAAGCAGAGCTGAGAGGGAAACTTATAGTACCAAATGCTTACATTACAAAAAGAGGAAAAGTTTCAAGTCATTATTATAACCTGCCTCAAGAGACTAGAAAACAAAGAGGAAAGTAAAATCAAAGCAGTCAGGAGGAGGGAAATTATACAGATAAGAGCAGAAATCAATGGAATTGAAAATAGAGAAAATAAATGAAGCAAAAAACTAATTCTCTGAAAGATCAATAACATTGATAAAACTGACAAAAGGAAAAGAGAAGACACAAATAATCAATGTCATGTATGAAACAGGGGTTATCACTACAGATGGCACAGAGAGTAAAAGCAAAATAAGAAGAAAATACTATGAATAGCCCTACAAACACAAATTTGATAAATTAGAAGAAATGGGCCGGTTCCTCAACAAACACAAACTACCACAACTCAAGCTAGAAAGATACATAATTTGAATAGTCCTACAACAAGTAAGTATCTCCAGGTCCAGTTAGTTCCACTGAAGAATTCTACCTAATGTTCAAAGAATTAAAACCAATTTTATACAATCTTTCCCAGAAAGTAAGAGGAAAAGGGACACTTCCTAAATCATTTATAAGACCAGAATTTACTCTGGTATTCCAAGTTGAGACTAAAACAGTATAAAAAAATACGGATTGATACCCCTCATGATTATAGGTGCAAAATCCTTAACAAAATATTAGCAAATGAAACTCAGTAGTATAGACGAGTGATTATACACTATGACAAAGTGAACTTTATTCCAAAGATGCAAACTTGGCTCAGTATACAAAAGTCTATCAATACAATCATTTGACAATATTCAACATCAATTTATGATTAGAAAAAGGAAAAAAAATCTTAGAAAAATATGAATAGAGAAGGATTTCCTCAAGTTGATTTTTAAAAGTCTCCAAAAGCTTATAGGTAACATTATTCTTAATGGAGAAATATTGAATGTTTTGTCTCTAATAAAGGACAAGGCAAAGAAGTCTTTTACTACTCTTAATAAGTGTTGGAAGTTTTAGAAAGCAAAAAAAAAAAAAAGGGAAATAAAAAGTATGCAGTTTGGAAAGGTAGAATGAAACTGTCTCAATTTGCCAATGATACAAATTCTGGATAGAAAATCCTAAGGAATCTATAAAAAACACTCCTAGGACTAATAAGTGAATTCAGCAAGTTTGGGAGATACAAGTTAAATATATAAAAATTAACTATTTGTCTTTATACTAGTAGTGAACACTGACAATAAAAATACATTATCATTTATAATCACTCAAAAAATGAAATATTTAGGTGTAAATCTAAGCAAGTTTATGTAGGACTTGTATGCTAAAAACTGCAAAATGCTAAAGAAATAAATCAGAGATTTAGATAAATGGAGAGAGACTTATTGTATCCATGGATTGAGAGACAACATAATAAGTCAGCTCTCACTAAACTGATCTATATATTTACTGCAATTGCCCTCAAAATCTCAGCAAACTTTTTTATAGACATAGTTAAGATTTTTCTAAAATTATATAGAAACTGAAAGGAAATAGAATGGCAAAAACATTTGGGAAAGAAAGAATAAAGTTAAAGGAATCATTCTATCTAATTTCAAGGCAGTATGTAGCTATAGTACTCCAGACTGTGGTTTTAACAGAATAGACACATAGATCATTGGAACAGAATGAAGAACCCAGAACTAGAACCACATAAATATGCCCAAATGATATTTTCTCAAAGCTGCAAAAGCAATTCAATGAATCATTTTGGGCAGTTGGGACCTCCATAGGTTAAACAAACTAACTTTTACTATATCTCATAACTTATAAAAATTGGCTCAAAATATTGCCCAGTTTGTTGGCATATAATTTTTAATAATACTCTCTTATAATTGTTTGTATTTCTGTGGTGTTATTTGTGATCTCTCCTCTTTCGTTCATGATTTTATTTATTTGGGTCCTTTCTATTTTCTTTTTGGTAGATTTGGCTGGGGGTTATCAACTTTGCTAGCTCTTAGGTTCTTTTTGTTGTTGTTGTTTTGTTTATTTGTGGTTTTTTTTGATCTGTTTTGTTTTGTTGTTGTTTTGCTTCTATATCATTTATTTCTGCTCTAAATTTTATTATTTCCCTTCTTCTGCTCGTTTTAGGCTTTATTTGCTGTACCTTTTCTATCTCCTTTAAGTGTAAGGTTAGGTTGTGTATTTGAGATTTTTCTTGCTTTTGATATAGGCCTGTATTGCTATATACTTCCCTCTTATGACTGCCTTTGTTGCATTCCCAAAATTTTGGCATGTTGTGTTTTCATGTTTTCATTTTCATTTGCTTCCATGTATTTTAAATCTTCTTTTTTAAATATTTATTTACTTTTGAGAGAGAGAGAGGAAGAGAGAGAGAGAGCACACACACATGAGTGGGGGAGGGGCAGAGAGAGAGGGGAGAACAGAGGATCTGAAGGGGGCTCTGTGCAGAGCAGCAAGCCCCATGTGGGGCTTGAACTCACGAACCAAGAGATCATGATCTGAGCCAAATTCAGGTGCTTAATTGACTGAACTGCCCAGGTGCTCCCCACCCCCATGTACTTTTTATTTCTTCTTTAACTTCCTGGTTAACCCTTTCATCCTTTAGAAAGATGTTCTTTAATCTCCGTGTATTTGTGGTCTCTCCAAATTTTTTTCTTATGATTGACCTCAAGTTTCATAGTGTTGTAGTCTGAAAATATGCATGGTATGATCTCAATCCTTTTGTACTTGTTGAGGCCTGATTTGCGACCCAGCATGTGATCTCTTTGGAGAATATTCCATATGTACTTGAAAAGAGGGTGTATTCTGCTGCTTTAGGATGAAATGTTCTGAATATATCTGTTAAGTCCACCTGGTCCAGTGTGTCATACAAAGCCATTGTTAACTTTCTGATTTTCTGCTTAGATGGTCAGTCCAATGTCGTACGTGGAGTTTTAAAGTCCCCACTATTATTGTATTATTATCAATGAGTTTCTTTATGTTTGTTATTAATTAATAAATTGCAGACTTAAATATAAACATAAAACTGTAACAGCTTTAGAAAAAGATAGGGAAAAAAAACACTTAGGACTTAGAACAAAGCAAAAAGTTCCTATACTTCACACCAAAACATAATTCATAAAGTAATTGATAAACTGATAAATTTCATCAGAATTTAAAACTTTTTCCTCTAAAAGACCCTGCTAATAAGATGAAAAGACAAACCACAGACCAGGAAAAAATTTTTGCACACTACACATACAACATAGTACTGAGTATTTATAGTATTTAAAGCACTCCCAAACTCAACAGTAAAATCCAGTAACAACCCAGTTAGAAAATGGGAAAAAGACCATGAAGAGACATTTAAGAAATACAAGATATAATAGGGAATACGGATGTGTAAATAAACATATCTAAAAATTTTAAACATTAGCTTTATGGTAATGCAAATTAACACCACAGTGAGATATTACCCACATATCAGAATAGCTAAGATAGAAAATAGTGACAACACCACACCATGGCCAAGATGTGAAGAACCTGTGTCACCCAGACATTAGTGGCAAGATTGTGAAATTGTACAGCCACACTGGAAAACAATTTTGAAGTTTCTTCAAAACAATTGAACATGTAACTACCACATGGCTTCCCTATTGAGCATTTATCCTTGGGAGATTAAAGCTTATGTTTACATAAAAACTTGTTCATAAATGATAGCAGCTTTATTCATAAAGCTGGAAAACAACCCAGATGTCCTTAGATAAGTGAGTGGTGTATACATACCGCAGAATACTACTTATGAATAAAAAGAAATGAATTACTAATACACTTCATAGCATGGATGAATCTCCTGAGAATCATGCTGAGTGAAAGAAACCATTCCAAAAGGTTACATTCTGTATGATCCTATTTATATAACACTATCAAAATGACAAAATTATATAAATGAACATTTCTGTAGAACTTCACAGTGGTTACCAGGTGATAAGGAGGGTGTGGTTGAGAGTGAAGTGATTATGGCATGGCGATATAAGGGATTTATGTGGTGATGAAAATATTGTCCATCTCAACTGTAGCAATGTCAGCATCTTCAAATATACATGAATGAATGAATGAATGAATGAATGAATAAACTATGCATGAATAAAAAATGAATAAAGCAATACTGGGATAAGGAGGTAACAAAAAATAAAATTAGAACCCTACCCCAATCTTGGGACAAAAATTCATTATAAATAGATCCAAGATTCATACAATTTATAGGTATATATGTATAGGTATAGATTAAGAAAATATAGGCCAAATTTTTAAGAATCACAAAATGAATATAACCTTTCCAAGTAATACATTAAATAAAAATCCATAGAGTAATAATTCTTGTAGATACTAGGACACAGGGGTGCCTGGGTGGCTATGTTGGTCAAACATCTGACTCTTGATTTAGGTTCAGGTCATGATCTCATGGGTTGTGAGAGTGAGCAGTACATCAGGCTCTGCACTGACAGCACAGAGCTTGCTTGGAATTCTCTCCTCTCTCTTCCCCTCCCCTGTTTCCCCTCTTGTGTTCTCTGTCTCTCAAAAAGTAAAATGAAACATTAAAAAAAAAAAAAGAAGATAGTACACAAAGTTGAAATTACAAACTAAAAAACTGAAAAAAAAACATTCAATGTAAAATGAAGAGTAAATTCCCTTACTTAAAAAACTCATTCAAAAGACTTTTTATATTAAAAAGAAGTTGCAGAAAAAATATGAAGATCCACGGAACAATGAACTGAACTTTGTTCAGACTGAAGTGGCCTTTTAATATACTCTGGAAATGTAAACAGATGCAATGCCTCTTGGGGAAACATTTGTACTGTCCATCAGAATTCAAAATGTGTGTATCTAGCAACCTCACTGCTATGAATTTAACTAAAATATATACTCACAGAAATTCACTGTGGTGAATTGCATCATAATTTGTAATATCAACATTACAAATAATTGAGAACTGGTTTAATTAAGCATGATGCATCCATAAAAAAACCTTGATGGCATTGTATTTAAAAGTGATAATTCTGTTATGTGTAAATAAGCAAATGAGCAAAAAAAAATACGTGTAGTATGGCAAAGTATAGAAAAATATGTATCCCAAATTACCTCTGTATAATTCTTTTAGAAAGGAGTATGTTAGTGGGCACATACATATAATTATACGCATTTTTCACATTAAAATTGATGTTTGGGACATGTTAAAATGATGTTTGGGACAATGGAAGACTTTCATCTTTCATCTATTTACAATACTTTATTATTCTATTCTTAACTATGTATTACATTTATTTATTTAATTTATTTGTAAAAAAACACACAGGCACATGCAAAATAGAATTATAAACTGAACTCCTGCAACCCATCATTCAGGTTAAAAAATAAAAAAACTTGTCAGTCTTCTTTCTTCTGGGTCTCTCTGGCCATACCTGACACTTTTTATAGTTAAATCTAGGGGGCACCTGGTTGGCTCAGTAGGTACGGCATCAGACTCTTGATCTTGGGATTGTAAATTCAAGCCCCATCCTTCATCTATGAAGGATGATGAACATAGAGGCCATGTCTTTGTGCTACATTTTTTTCTAATCTTCTAAAAATCCTTTTTATTCCTCCATTCTTCCAACAAATCCCATTCTTATCTCATCAAATAATTTAGGAAAAAAAAACTAACTCTAAAATATTTTTCAACTTGATATATTTTATATTTCTATAGAAATTATGTTAAGAAATTCACAGAACCTGAAATGTCAACAAGCAAAATATTAAGATTCCTACTTTTATTTTAAACAACAAAAGAAGTCATGCCTATATAAGAGTTAGTTTCCTCATGTCTAGATCAAAAGCATATTGTTTTTTAAAGAAGTTAAAACAAACAAAAATAAAACAGGGAGCACAGAGAAAGGCAGGTTATTCTGTGTTGGGATTGTCCCGAATTTGAAATTTAGGTGTTGAACTATTTGGAGAAATCTCTAGGCTTTCTGCCATCATAGGGTAAAAGTTAAACTGGATGTAAATATAGATACAAATATAGATTCAGATGTAGATATTGTGTAAATTTTCTAGGGCTGCCATAACAAAGCAGCTAAATTCTAAGACCCATATGGATAGTGACATGAATATTTATGCTGTTGCCAGTGCTTATATCTTAATAAATACTGGTTGAATAGATGAGTAAACAGCTGACCTACTAATGAGAGAAACTTAGTGAAGTTATTCTTCTATAATGCCTAGATTGCATGTGGCTTATTTACTAACTTTATTTAGATATTTAGGATAAGTATTTAGCAACTACTCTTTATCCAAACTAAATAATATCTTGTAGTCTTATGGTGTGTTTATCATTCTGGTTATCATTGCAATCCATAATAATGCATGTAAATCCTGGTTTTGTCTTCTCATCTGGAAAACAGATACACAATCAAAAAAGGCATAAAAGCTATTGTTGATTTTAAAAGTTGCATGTTTTTAAATTTCTGGTTTGAAAAAAAAATATAAAGCAATTATTTGAAGCAAATGTTACAAATAAACCACAATCCAAAGTAAGAATCTTATTAAAATATTCACTGGACATTTGCATATACAGATATAGCTAAATACATTTCTATAGCAAGTACAGTAGCATTTTCCTTAATAAAGTATTCAGTTATAGATGTAATTCTAAATCAATAATCATATAAATTAAATCTAGAATGACAATGTTAATAGCACTGACATAGATACATGGATCTCCAATTTGGTAGAAAGCCATTCAAATTATTAGATGCAGTATGTTATATATTAAATATATTAAATGTTTGTATACATGTGTATATATAACTGATCCTGCATTTTCTGAGTTTACTAGTCACATGTTCTAGTGAAGAGCATTTCCTCTCCTTCTATGAAGCTTTCTGGCCAATGGAATCATGACAGCAATTGAACTTGACAAAGTCCATGTGTTGGCCTATGAAAGAAGGATGAGGCAGACCTGTCAAAATGCCATAAACAAAATCCCACATCAGAGATAAGCTTGCAATTACACTTCAGTAAGTCAGAAAAACAAGGGAAGTTAGGCTGATTTTGAAAAAAGCCATTCTTTCTTTGTAAAAAGTAAACAGTCTTTCAAATGGGATTTGAAAGCAATTGTTTTATATAAAGCTATAAGTCATAAGCACCACCTGTCACCAAAGCTCACTCAAGAAATATATAATGTTTCATCTTTACAGTGTTGATTAACTAAAGCAATAACACCCACACTTCACACAAATAAAATTGTAAAGTGATGTTTAAGTACTTAGTTTCAAGCATGTCTCTAAAATGTTTTGTATACCATAAAGAGATTTTCAAAAACTTATGCTTGCTATCTTCTCTAAAGAAATTTATTTAAATATCCATGTACAATAATGAAGTATGCATATTTCAAGTCAATAAAGAGCACTTTTGCTTCAGCAAATGGGTTTGTACCACCTAGAACTGAAGTTTTTCTCTTGTAAATCTACTTCATTGATGCAAAAGTAACCCTATAATTTATATGACATATTTTTTATGTCTCTCAGCCAGACATAATTACAGAATATAAAATAACCTGTATACCTTGAGGAAATTATTTCTAACTGCTGGATATTATATTCTGCTATGGTGACCAACCATTCCAATTTGTCTGTGACTGAGGGGTTTCCTGGA
>NW_026057577.1:114680889-114708364 GCF_023721935.1 Panthera uncia
GTTGTCTCTGGCTAAAATGCTGACTGTTCCCAGCAAAGATAAGGCTGCTAATGACATTAGGAACATTCACTTTGGTCTCTAAGACCAATAAATTCTGCCTATTAAAAATCTCTTGAATCTCATGAATCTGTCCTACTCGCCACATTTTCTACTGCCATTACCTTTATTTATATCTTCATTATTGCTCACCTAGACCTTTGAAATTATCCCATGGTTTAATTTTTTACCTTTCAATTCTCATAGCAGCTGGAATGATTCTTAAATTAATTTTAAACAAATCCTATTGTGTTATTATCATATAATATCAGTTATTACTATAAGTGATCATATATTGTGTAAATATGACACAGTAGTTTGCTTTTTTGACATTTCAGTAAATAATATTGTGCATATCTATTTGAGCATACATGGAAAAATCTCAGTTAAATATTTTTAATTAAATGTTTTTAGCATAATGCAGATTCACATGCAGCTGCACTAAATAATTTATAAACACCCTATGTACCCCTTACTCAGTTTCTTTCAATGATTAACATCTTATAAAACTGTATTACAATATAGCATGAGTAAAGCATGGAAAACAAACTTCCTAGGTATTGATGATGATATACCACTGATGAATAAGTAAGACAAGTCATTTCTCCTCACTGAATTTACATTATATTAGGGAGGGCCAGAGAGTAACTGAAGAGAGAATTAATGTTTTATAAGTTAGATAATAAGCATGAATGTAGCAAGTTTATGGACATTGAGTATAAGGAAGTTCCCCACACCTAGGGGAAAAAAATGTAAAGACCGCAATGAAAGAGTTGACATTGTGGGTATGGATTAGAGGTAAATTAATGTTACCAAAGAGGAAGTGTAAGAGGTGAGTTAGAGGGAATGGGAGAAAACACCTGAAATTGTTTTATTAAATTTTGCAAGAATTTTGAGGTTTATTCTGCGAGCAACTGGAACCATTATTGAGTTTTCAAAGGATAGTAGTGTAATCTAATTTACCTTTACGAACATTAAGTGTGCCTGTCATGTTGAGACTATACTGGGGGGAGGGAAAAGACCAGAAGAAAAGAGACTGTTTAGTAGGCTACTGAAAACTCCATGAAAGAGATGATGCTGTTTTGGATTAGAGTGTAGGGCATGGTAGTATTAAGAAGCAATTGGAAGCTGGAAATGTTCTGAAGCTAGAGTGACAGGATTTGTTGATAGTTTTGTTATTGGAAGTGAAAGAAAGAGAGGAATCAAGTATGGCTCAAACATATTTAGCCAGAGCCCCTTGTAGTCTGATGTTTCCTTTTATGGAATCAGGAGAGATTGCTGAAGGAGCAGGCTTGCCGGGAATAGGAATCAAAGGTTTGGTTTGGGCATGTTTAGTTTGAGATACTTTGTAATGTCTAAATTGAAATATAGAACACTGGATAGAGGAAGGAGAGATAAAAATTTGGGAGTGATCAGCCACAAAATTAGATGACATCACCTGGGGAGCATATAAAGAAAGAATAGGTGTCTTCACATCAGTTAGTAAAGCCGGTGGTAGCAGGGGGACAAAAAGTTGGAAAAACAAAACAAAAGCAAAGCTTTTAAGAATATAAGCACTATGTTAGCTTCTGGACTGTAAAAAGCAGAAAATAATAGTTTCTTTAAAAGTTATTTTAGAGAGTGCATTAGATCAAACCAGTTACTATCCTTGGATTATTGGGCTCAGTTTTCAAATTTGAGGGAAATTGTATGATTTCCAGAGGAGATTCGGGTGCTTTGGCTTTTCTCAGACTGCATTCAATGAGCTCTTCCCCAAACGGATATCAAGAAAGAATCTATCCCTGAAAAAAGAGGGCATAGAAGCTGGGGAGGCAAAAATGTGAGATGTGCATTACAGCTTCATATTTTACAATTACTATGATCTAAACACCATTATGTACTCTACAAGATACTACTAAATTAGACTGTCTTCCTTGACAAGATTTTTCACATGTAACTCTGGTCCCTCACACGATGGTCGGGCCACCCTAGCCTTTTCAGGTTTCTTCTTTTATGTTTTAGGCTTTTTTTTTTTATATCCACCTTTTTGAATTTCAGGGCTCAACCAAAATACCATCTTTCTCCGTAAATCCTATTTAAAGCAACTGGCCCCTTTCCACAGTTCCTCTTATTATATTATGCTTCTATTTCTTTTGTGACATTTAGAAATGATCTAGTTTCTTCTTGCCAGTCATCCCTATCAAAACATAAGCCTCTAGAAGGCATGGATTTTATCTCTAGTTCACTGATCTATCTCAGAACCTAGACATTATCTGTAACATAGGAGTCGTTCAATAAATTTAGGTCGAGTACATTAAATTGCTAATTCACCTGAACTGAAGACCTAGTTTCTGGTTCTTCTTTTCCAACATTTCTCAAACTACAGCTTCCAAATCATTTGAATCAAAGCCTTGGGGTGTTGATTAAAAGTATAGATACCTTGGTCTTATTCTAGACTGACAAACTGAAATTCTAGGATTGGACCATAGCAGCATGCATTTAAACTAGAACACAGGGGCGCCTGGGTGGCGCAGTCGGTTAAGCGTCCGACTTCAGCCAGGTCACGATCTCACGGTCCATGAGTTCGAGCCCCGCGTCGGGCTCTGGGCTGATGGCTCGGAGCCTGGAGCCTGTTTCCGATTCTGTGTCTCCCTCTCTCTCTGTCCCTCCCCCGTTCATGCTCTGTCTCTCTCTGTCCCAAAAATAAAATAAACGTTGAAAAAAAAAATTTTTTTTAAACTAGAACACAACGATTCTTAGAGAATCTAAAACTTGTGACCATACTTATTTAAAAATCCATTTGTTGAATACTTAAGATATTACATGGTATTACATTAATTCCTTATAAAGGATACAAAATTAGAAGGAATACTCACTATATCAAGTAGCTCACAGTTGATGGCCAGTGAGTACCAAATGACAAAAATAATGTGAAGATAACTGCTGAAAATAGATTTACTGTGCAATACAATAGAACCATAAACAATTATTTATTTTCAAAAAATTTTTAATGTTTATTTATTTTTGAGAGAGAGAGAGAGAGGGAGAGAGAGAGAGTGAGCAGGGGAGGGGCAGAGAGAGTGGGAGACACAGGACTGGAAGCAGGCTCCAGGCTCCACGCTGTCAGCACAGAGCCTGATGCGGAGCTGGGAACTCATGAACCATGAGATCATGACCTGAGCCAAAGTTGGTCACTTAACCAACTGAGCCACCCAGGTGCCCCTATTTTCAAATTCTTATATGACATCATGTGCTCTGGGTTGAATCACTTTTTAGACTTTTCAAGAATCTTAGTACATGCACTAGCCCTGACATAGTCAGTGCTCAATAATTAGATCTTAAATATAAATAAAGACAAAAAGACTACTGTAAAAATAACATTAAAGAGGTAAATTAATTTCAAAAGTATAATTTATTTAAATAAAATATATTTAAAGTATTGTCATTTTATCCTGTAATTATTACTGAACTCTTATTATTCATGAGATATTTTACATTATTTCCTTTATAATTTTATTCTTTTTTCCTTTATATAAGATTTTGTAGTCCAATGTGATTTTTCACACTTACAGCACATCTCAATTTGGATTAGCTACACTTCAAGGGCTCAAGAGACACATGTAGCTATATTAGATAGTAGAGCTCTAGAACCTCATCTCTAATTTTACAATATTTTAATGCTAGGCTTTTTCAATCATAAGTTACTTTCAGAATGCACTGGTTTTGAAAATAAAAATCAATAGAACCTAGATTGAATGAAGTATTAAGCTATAAGTGTATTTTTATCCAATACCATAATACCCAAACGTGGGCATTATAAAAGTTTGTAATCCTCTCTTTAATAGGAAAAAGATATGGAAATTATCTGGCTTTAAATTTGTATTTTCCATACTGAGTCACATTGTTCTCGAGCCACTCTCTCTCATTGACACTGATATCAGAAACAGAGATAAATGTGTTTGAATGCAGAAATGTAAATATACACAAGATATAACTGAAACCTGACATTTAAAAAGCCAAGTTAGTACTTTCTAATTCAAACTATTTTCTTTCCAGTTAGCTCTAAGTTGACTCTCTTTCCTCAGGATTTTGTTTTATTGACACACTTGCTCTTTTCCCCTAAGATCATTCAAGACTACTTGTAGCTTATAGGCCTCGTGATGAAGAAAGTGAATTTCTCCTTTTGTGCTATTTTATGCTCTATACTGTATTCACTACCTAAATGTCTTTAGCTAAGTTATCAGAGTATGGTGGAGACCCATTTTTCTCCCCTTGCTTCCTTGTTTCTTGCCTTGGCTTTTGCTGGCACTCAGATATTGCCATTAAGAACGCATTTAAAAAATTATTTTAAAAACAATCATTTCATGTTATTTAAATTTTCCCTCCAAGTATTATTATATTTTGGATGATTGTATAAATTTTAAGAAAAAATAACATCAAAAAGAGAGAAAGAGAGAGAAAAACCGAGAGCAAATGCTTTTTGACACTTGCTCTTAAAGGTCTTATCAACCTCAAGTCATTTTGGGCTTTAGTAATACCCCTAACATTTTTCTTAAAATGAAGATATTTGTCCATTTGAAATTATCTTTTAGTGCTGGCGGACAAAAATAAATCAATCCTTAGCTATAATGATTTAAAGTCTTTGAACTTTTCAAACTAAACCAAATGTCATATGACTTATCCTTCCGTCTTATAGCTATTATTCTAACACAGTTCACTTTAATGACACTCTTTCCACAGAATCATCATCTGTTTTTGACCCTTTTAACTTAGTTCTTACTCAGTTCTTGACAGAAAATTATTTCCCCTTTTCCAAACGATCATTTCTAGAACTAGTATTTTTCTTTCTTTGGAAGACTGACTGACAGTTGTTTCCCTCCAACTCTTACAGTTTTAACTTTGTTATTACAACCCAAAGTGTATCAGGTGTATACCAGTTTTCTGATGTTTTTATGTACAGAAAAATATTTTAGTGCTTTAAGTATTTTTTTAATATATGAAGGGACAGAATTACAATGATTTTACTACATTTTATTTGTCCTGTTTTGATTTATGTATGTAATCCATTTTTACTAGCCACTCTTTTTTTTCCCCCCAGCTTTGGTGAGATATAATTGGGAAATGAAATTGTAAGATATTGAAAGTGTACAACATGATGGTTTAAAAATTTTTTTTCACATTTATTTATTTTTGAAAAACAGAGTGAGAAAAGCGTGAGCAGGGGAGGGACAGAGAGAGGAGACACAGAATCTGAAACTAGCTCCAGGCTCTGAGTAAGCGGTCAGCACAGAGCTTGATGCGGGGCTCGAGCCTACGAACTGTGACATCGTGACCTGAGCCAAAGTCGGATGCTCAACCGACTGAGCCACCCAGGTGCCTCAACATGATGATTTTATATACCTATATGTTATAATAGGATTCCTTCCATTGAGTTAATTCACAGATCCATCACCTCACATATTTATCTTTTGTGTTTGTGTGAGCACATTTAAGCTCCACTCTCTTAGCAAATCTTATACATTTTTAAATACTGAAAAATATTAATGATCAACTAATTCTAAAATAAGGCAGAGGGCGCCAGGGTGGCTCAGTAGGTTAAGTGTCTGACTTCTGCTCAGGTCATGATCTCGCAGTTCGTGAGTTTGAGCCCTGTGTTGGGCTGTGTGCTGGCAGCTCAGAGCCTAGAAAGTGCTTTGGATTCTGTGTCTCCCTTTCTGTCTGTGTGTCCCTCCCCCACTCATTCTCTGTCCCTCTCAAAAGTGAAAAAACATAAATAAAATAAAATAAAATAAAATAAGGCAGAGATGTGTCTCTAGGATCTCATTTAGGCTGTTTAAATAAATCATTTCACTATAATGTAGACAGTGTCAAACACAGAGCTGTTTCGTAAGGTTCATATAGTTAAATATATTTTGTTTGATATTGGTTATCACTTGAACCACAGGCAAACCCTTAACTGTAAACTGAGTGGTTAAAAAACATACACATACACACCCCACTAGAACACGCATACAATTTTGTAAACCAAGTTTCATCACATTCCATTGTCATTACAGAAATGCCAAATAACCTGTTGGTAATGCAGTTTCACCATACTACCCTGATATTAAAAATGATAGCAGAGTTGTTCTTATGTTTACACAAAAGAAAAAAGATGAAGAGACTCAATATAAGTAAGGCATATCATTTGCACATATTAAACCATTCCTTGGTAACATCTATTCAAGGGGGGGGGAAGGATTTCAAGTGAAATCATTCCACTTGTTTTATAAAACAGACTCATGAAAACCTGTTGGAATATATATACATATATAGAGATACATACATATATATACATATATATACACACATATATATAGACAAATAATTCCACTTTTCTTCAAATAGTGAATTTCCCTACTGTATCCAAGTTTAGGCTAACATCTGCTTCTAACATTCTCCAGTAGTTTTTGGCAAATATGTGCAAATTAATTATTCATCTTTAGCTTCATTATCATCTGTTTGGATCTTTGACACTTATTTGGCTAAATAATCCAAATTATTTCTTTGCTTAATCATACTCCATCATTTAGTCCATTAGAGTATCTGTCCAAATGATGTAAGTGACAGCAGGTAGTTTCAATTAGTACTTATATTGTTATATGATTAATTCTTGAACATGAGGAAGATACTCTTCCCAGACACTTAATAGTTGAAGGTGAAACACTTTAACAGAAAACGTACTCCTAATATTAAGACTTTTCCAGCTCATCAGATTCTAAATGAGGTGTCTGTATTTACTGTGTAAGATTACTGTAAGTACCCCATAACATCCTCATCATTCTTAAAGGCATGCAAATGTTAATGGTGAAAAGTTAAAGATTGACTTTTAAATTAAAATTATAGGAAGGTGATTAATATCAATATGTATTATTTTGAAGGTATTAGATACTAATTTATTGTCTTCCAAAGTTCTTATTCCCACCATCTTTAAGCCCACTCTTTTCTGTACACTTCAATCTCCTGCAAAAATCCTTTGACCATTTTCAATAAAGAGGTCAATCTGATGAACGAAGAGCTCCTATGAACTCTGAGTAATTAATTGCTTTTATCTTTCTTTATAATTCTTCTGATAAATGTTTTTGCCACTCCCCTTAGTCTCCTTAACCCTCATACGGACTTGAACAACATTAGAGGTTACTCATTTTGGTGGCAATATTCCCTGTCTATAATTCTGTGGTCTCAGGTGCATTGACATATTTGAGAACGAAATAGTTTTAAATTCCACTGATCTTATGTTGTTACTATAAAACATTTCATATTTTCACCTACATATTTTCCAAATGAATGTACTTTAAGTGTTTTTTAACTATAGTGATCTCTTTCCCTTCGCTTAAACAGATGTGATCATTTTTTTTTTTGAGTGAGACACATCTGGAAATATTCCTTCTGCCATTTCCTTATCTGTGTTAGACTCCCCACAATTCTGATACAATGAACACATGAGGTTTCTTTCATTCACCTTCTTTTTAGCAATGTGAAATTTACTCTTGATATTCTCTTACACTATTATCTCAACTCAAATTGGCCTTTTTAATTGTCCTTGATATTTTAATGATTAAAGAACACAGTGCACAAAGATGCCATGAACCATGTTGTTGAGATAATTCTCGTTACATACACAAAGAAAGATGTATGGATTTAGTTTGATCTTTGCCTTCAAACGTTCAATTTAAGCATTTTGTGAGTACATGCAGATTCACTGCCCAATTCTCCATCAATGTGTTCTGAGAACAGTGAGAAGCGTGGTCAGCTGTAGCTTCTGTCTTAGTGGCAGGTAGCTATTTTGTCTAAGGTCACATGCCTTCCACACATTCTGCATTTAATAACTCATCAACAAGTGGAATAAAGTTCAGGTTTTCTTGGTCCAACACAGTATAAGGACCGCTTTATTTCTAGATCTTCTTGTAAGGTTGGCCAAGTCTCTCATGGGGTCTGTACTGCAGTTTGACTTCTTTCTCTGTCCAGTACTGCGATCCCTCCCTGGCAAAGCTTCAATGCAGCTGTAAAGACCAATTTCATCATTTTGGTGCACAAAGTGTGGAAGTGTGTTTCACGGCGTTAAAAGCACAAAAAGGAGTGAAGATTATATTCGTATTAACTTTTCTGCATGATTCTCTTCTTGGAGCAATCACAATTTTAGGCTTATGAGAATTAGCTATAGCACGTCTCTCTGTAATCGCAGATCTGGATTGGAGAGGCTACCCAGACAGATGGTGTATTTGAGTGGCATATCTAAATACCAGAGGAGTAAGGCAAAAGAATCTAATAGATAATCTTTCCAAAGACACCTTACAAAATCAAGAAGTTGGTTCTTCAGAGTGACCTATTTCAACTTCAGTTACTATTAGCCACCAACAGATCTATAGTATTTTACAGTCTTATAATGATAAATTAGCATTCAAGGGCTTTTCCTTTCCAGGTTTCTATGGCAACCTCTGTACCACATACTCATTAGAAAGAAGTTCTGTTTAATTGATCTACTAATGTATTGCTTAATAGTAACTGTTAAGCAGTCTTTTGTTTCCAGGTCATATTTAGGGTTCACATATTTGCATAAAAGCATTTCGTTAGCTGAAACCAATCATTACTAGTAATTTTCTTTCTTTGGTTTAAAATAACTAAACCCTCATTGAGATTTTCTGAATAGCAAATATTTATATCTTGGAGAATAGGCTTTCTGTATGAGCTTGGCTTGCTTTGTTTCTGTGTGCAGCAAGAAAATTACAGAGCTTGAAAATGTTAATCAGTGAAGACAAAAAGAAGGTGTCTTTTTCTCCAGTTGAAATGCAAATTTACAGTGACGCTAACTATAGGCCATATCCAATATTTGATGACAAAGTTGTAATGGATAAATATAATTTAGAATGCATAGTAGTTATCCACTGTATAAGTTTCACTAATTGGAATTTTCATATGTTCCATTCAATGCAATTGCGACACTCTTTTCTGAGCTTTTCTTGTATTTCAAGCCCATCCAAAGGACGAAGATTGAAAGTGTATTTATCACAAGGTTTAAGTTAGCCTAGAAATAAACACTAATACACATAATCAGTCCCTAAGTTAATTGGGTATTTGGGGTAGGATAGGGAGCTAACACTTATTGAAATATAGCACCAAGTATATTTATCGAACTAAAACACCAAGTATATTCTAGACTAGGAACTTGAAATATGTTAAGCCACTCAGTTAGCAGAAACAATATTTCCATTTCAGAGATAAAAAAGATTCATTTTTAAAAAATTCTGAATCACCTAATTGGCTCATTCAATAAATATCAATTTGACATATACAATGTGCCAAAAGGCATTAAAACTAAACTACTAAGACAAGCAAAGATTTATATTCATGAAGTATACATACTAGCTCATATTACATTAAAAAATCATTAAGCAAATATTTGAATTCTGTCATGTGCCAGACAGGTACTGGGCAATGTGACGCCATATCATAAGGTGATACCCAACATCATTATGCTAATTAATTATGGATCCCAATTTTATACTCAAGTCTTTGATTCCAAATCCTATTCTCTTCCCATTGTAATCTCCGTGTTGGAATGTTTACGTTAGCTAAAAAGAAGAGACCTTGCCATCTCTGATCCATCTCAACTACTATTGATGTTAGTAGTAGTTCTTGTTCTTCCAGAGATCTCACTTTTTGTAGTCAGATTCCTGCCACCCTTTAGGAGAAAAATTATTTCCCACACCATCAATTCTATAGTTCAGAGTTGCCTGAAATGGTAATTATATTAAGCAAATATTCACCCAGAGTAAGGAAAGTAGAGTGGGAGAAGGGAGAAGTGGTTTAGAACATGAACATTGGGATTCATTACCGCTGAGATCAAATGATCGTGCTTGTGTTGTGCAAACCAAGACAAGTTGCTCAATTTCTCTTATCTATAAAATGGTAGTAATCAATATGATATATTACAGTGCCTAGAATATCTTGAGCATTGCACAATTAAATTTCTTGGGTTTTGCTCTTATTATTTTTGCCATTATACTTAATATACTGGTGAATGATAGAGTAGATATAGAAGGGAACTCCATATGTCCATTTCTCCTGGAAAAAATAAAGGATACAAAGAAATATCAAATCATGTATTTATAAGTACACTTAAAATACAGAATAAGTTTTAAAAGATGAGCAATATATTTATGTATCACATTAAGTTTGGGTAACAAAGGAGAAAGGAGCCAAATTGGATGGGTTGGGCAGGAAGAGCGTTCCTAAGTGACTCAATAGGAGCTAAAGAGTGACAGTTGTTATTAACCCTGCTGTTGAATTTTAATTCTGGCAAGTGGAGTAAAACTTTTGTCATATCAGTTTAGGTAATGACAGAAGAGAACATAAAATATTTGTACATATCATGGGAGTTATTTTAAGAGTAATGGACCCCTCTGCATGATGTAATCATTGAGGAGCTGGATGCAGGAAATACTTGTGATAAAAATTCTGGACCACTGTGTAGGGAGTATTCTAAGCACTGTCTTTTCCCAACCCAAAGCTTATGTCCAATGTGTTGTCCTTTTTGTTTCTGCTATATATGGAGTCTGTGTCCAATTATTCATAGAATTGAAATAGAAAAAATACCATTACTTCTCTATTGCAGGCTCTTAATATCAACACCGTGGTCTATGGCAACTGCCTCTTTCTTGAAAGTTCTGACTCCACTTTATCTCCATTTCAATCCACACTTGAGGAATTTCAAAATTGTGTTTCTTCCTTTTGAGTATTGTATTTGGGGAAAATTCTATTTTTCATTAAAGTTCAGTTCTTTTACCAACAGTATATGTTTTTCCAAAATGAATTTTTATTTTCTAATTTTAAAAGTAATGCATATTAATAATATATTCAGCAGGTGTAAAGAAACAAAAAGAATAAGAACACCACAATTGTATATTTGCTATAACTGTCTTAATCAAAATTAGCTATAAATTCATGATGTTTTATAGTCTACTTTTTCTTGTAACAGTGCACGAGGGACATATTTGCAAGTCAATAAATATACCTCATTATTTAATAGTTGCATATTCATTCAATGGGTATTCAATGATTATAACCTCAATGTTATGCTTCAGTGAGCAAACCGTGAGTGAATTAAACAGAGTTCTTGTCTTCATATAAATTTGCCATGCATATAAATTGGCATCCTTATTTCATAGATGAAACACACACTATTGGATTTGTTCAAATTACTTCAATTTCTGCCCTCATGGAGTTTATAGTGTCTTGGAGAGGCAGGCATAATTACACAAACATTAATTACAGCCCTCTTAGATTCTATAGAGAAAAAAATACAGGGTACTATGAGAATATGAAACTGAGGGGTATGAGTTCCCCTGGTGTGGGGGTTTACTCGGAAAGATGAAGGATGAATAACAGGTACAGAGTTGGTGATGATGATCTGCAGGTGGAGGACAGATAAAGTGTGAGAATAGTACAAGCTCAGTCATCTCCTGATTTTTTGGGGGGGGTTTTACCTAAGATTTGTGAAATCACAGAGGAGAGACACCACCGTCGGACTCATATGTTAGTCACAGACTCCTTGCTGTTTAATTTGCTCCCCCATTCTGCTTTCCTGCAAATTTGTTCTGTTCCAACTTTGCCTTTCTTCTCAAAGTCCTGGTTTTATTATAGAACTTTCCTAAGAATATTCACTATCCTGGGGCATTTAGAATAGTCTGCGACTCTAATTTTCTCATAGAGAAAATGGTAATTCAATTAATTAAAGAGACTGTTTTGACTTTGATACATAGATAGATATTATTAAAGAATCATTTTGGAAAACTTAAAGAATATTACTCATTTGTTTTAAAACTATTGCACAAAATACTCAAGAAAATAAAAACTAACAAACAAGTCAGAAAAAGCAAATTGTAAAAAATATTTTAAAAATGCTAAACAAATAAAAGAACAACACCAAAAAAACCTTTTTGTAAAAATGCATAAAATTATCTTGTTAAGAGATAATGAATCTTAGATTAGCTCAAAATATGTCAAAGTTTATGACATTTACGAACATACTGATGCAAAATAATAAAAAAATTTTTAAAAGGAATGATATCTGAAATGTAGGGGGCAAAAAAGGAGGAATTGCAATATGTGTAGTAAATTAAATGGAAAGAGAGAGTCATTCCACATCAATAGAGAAAATGCAAAATGAAAAATATAAGTGTCAAAAATCAACATGCTAAATAACATTATATTGCAATATATACATGGAAATTATTAGAAAAAGAAAATTGATAAAAACACAATTGTTGAAACAGATTTAGCAATCCTTCTAAGCTTTTGGTATATGAAGAATGCAAAACAGTCTGAATATTATAATTAATGCAACAGATTAAATAGGTACCTACTTACCTTCATGCTATACCCTACTATATACACACACACACAAATGTAAATGTGTGTTGATATATACATATCTACATAACACATGACATATATTGTACATAATAGACATAATATATTTTCTGGTATATACTTTTCTGGTTTTATTTTCCATTATATTCATTTTCTTATATTATTATATGTTATAATTTTCTATTATGCTATCACTTTCCTTTTTGGAATTGTGATTTGAAGTGTCTGCTCTTGGGGCGCCCGGGTGGCTCAGTCAGTTAAGCGTCCAACTTCAGCTCAGGTCATGATCTCATGGCTCGTGAGTTTGAGCTCCGCGTCGGGTTCTGTGCCAACAGCTCAGAGCCTGGAGCCTGCTTCAGATTCTGTGTCTCCCTCTCTCTCTCTCTGCCCCTCCCCTGCTTGCTCTCCCTCTCTCTCTCAAAACTAAACATTAAAAAAGTGTCCTCTCTTAAGAAATTATATATTCATAATTATATATATATAAGCAGTTAGCAAAAAGCAATTATATATTTATAATATGAGTGTGTGCTTATATGTACATACATATGAAAGACGAAGACTTTTGTTTTAATTTTTATTTACTGAAAAGTTTTTAACACCTTTACTGAGGAATTTTTGACAAAAAAATAAACTACACATATTTAAAGTATGCAATTTCATACATTTTGACATATGTATTGCCTAGTGAACCCATTAACCCAAACAAGATAGTGAACATAAATTCATTATTCCCAAAAGTTATTCCCAAAAGTTTCTTCAAGTACTTTTATAATCTCTCTCTCCTGCCTGTCTCTTCCTCCTAACCCTGGTCCCAGGCAGCAACTGATCTCCTTCAGTTTGTAGATTAGATTAGTTTGTATTTTCTAAAATTTATATGGAGGAATTCATATAATATGTGTTCTTTTTTATAGGTCTTCATTTGCTCAACATAATAACTTTGAGATTAATCTGTATAGGTGCTTTAGTCAATAGTTCATTCCTCTTTTTTAATTACTTATTTATTTATTTTGAGAGAGAAAGAGAGACAGTGAGCGAGTACAGTGGAAGAGAGAGAGACAATCCCAAACAGACCCTATGCTCAGCAAAGAGCCCAAAATGGGGCCCAGTCTCACAACCATGAGATCGTGACCATGAGGTCATGACCTGAGCCTAAATCAAGAGTTGGATGCTTAACCGACTGAGGCACCTAGTCTTCCCATTCTTGTTTAGTGCAGAGGGGAATTCCATTATACAGATAATACCACAATTTGTTCTTTCATTCATCTGTTGATAGCTATTTGGGTCACTTTCAATTTTGGCTGCTATGACTATCCATGTACAACTCTTTGTATGGATATAAACTTTGATTTCTCCTAGATAAATACCTAGAAGTGGAATGACCGGATGATATGACAAGTTATCTGTAGCTTTTTAAGAAACTGCCAAACTCTTTTCGCAAGTGGTTGTAACATTCTCCGTTCTCACCATCTGTGCAGTTCCATTTGCTTCATGTCTTTGCTGTCACTTGTTACGGTCTAAAGATGATGCGCTTATTTGACACTTCTCTATCCTCTTTCATGAAGTGTCTGAACCTTATTGTTATTTTTAATGAAGTGTTTGTTTTCTTATTTTTTACTTTAGAGAGTATTTTTTAATGTTTATTTATTTTTGAGAGAGTGAGAGAGAGAGAGAGAGAGAGAGAGAGAGAGAGCGCAAGTGGGGGAAGGGCAGCGAGAGAGACGGAGACACAGAATCCGAAGCAGGCTTCATGCTCTGAGCTGTCAGCACAGAGCCTGACTGACATGGGTCTCGAATCTATGAGCTGTGAGATCATGACTTGAGCCAAAGATGGATGCTCAACTGACTGAGCCACCCAGGCACCTTAAGTTGTTTTTATATTCTGGATCCAATTCTTATTTTATATAATTTGAAAATATTTCTCCAAGTTTGTAACTACTCTTTTCAGTTTGTAACTGTCCTTTTGTTTGTTTCAAATTATTATTAAATCCTAGTTAGTTATCATATAGTGTAATATTGATTTCAGGAGTAGAATTCAGCGATTCATCATGTACATATAACACCCAGTGCTCATCACAAGTGCCCTCCTTAATACCCATCACCCATTTAGCTAATCCCCTGCCCACCTTCCGTCCCTCAACCCTCAGTTTGTTCTCTATAGTTAAGAGTCTCTTATGGTTTGCTTCCCCCTCTTCTTTTTTTCCCTTCCTTTATATTCATCTGTTTTGTGTCTTAAATTGCACATATGAGTGAATTCATATGGTAGTTGTCTTTCTCTGACTTTTTCGCTTATAGTAATAGACTCTAGCTTTATCCACATCATTGCAAATGGCAAGATTTCATTCTTTTGATGGCTAAGTAATATTCCATTGAAAATATACACTACATCTTTATCTATTCATCAATTGATGGACATTTGGGCTTTCTCCATAGTTTGGCCATCATTGATATGATACTATATACATCAGGATGCATGTGTCCCTTTGAATCAATATTTTGTATCCTTTGGGTAAATAGTAGTGCAATTGCCAGATCATAGGGTCATTCTATTTTTTATTGGTTATTTTAATTTATTAATTTTTTAAATTTACATCCAAGTTAGTTAACATATAGTGCAAAAATGATTTCAGGAGAAGAATCCAGTGATCCATCATCACCTACATATAACAGCCACTGCTCATCCCAACAAATGTCCTCCTTAATGCCCTTTGCCCAGTTAGCCCACCCTCCACCCCAAAGCCTTCTAGCAACCCTCAGTTTGTTCTCTGTATTTAAGGGTTTCTTATGGTTTGTCCCCCTCCATGTTTTTATATTATTTTTGCTTCCCTTCCCTTACGTCTATCTGTTTTATATCTTAAATTCCACATATGAGCAAAGTCATATGGTATTTGTCTTTCTCTGGCTGATTTTACTTAACATAATACACTCTAGTTCCATCCATTTTGTTGCAAATGGCAAAATTTCTTTCTTTTTGATCACCGAATATACACCACTTTTTTATGCATTCATCAGTTGATAGACATTTGGGCTCTTTCCACACTTTGGCTATTGTCAATAGCACTGTTATAAACATTGGGGTGCATGTGCCCCTTCAAAACAGCAATCCTGTATCCCTTGGATAGATACCTAGTAGTGCAATTGCTGGATAATAAGGTAGTTCTAGTTTTAATTTTTTGAGGTACCTCCATACTGTTTTCCAGAGTGACTGCACCAGTTTGCATTCCCACCATCATTGCAATAGAGTTCCTCTTTCTCTGAATCCTTGCCAACATCTGTTGTTGCCTGAGATGCTAATTTTAGCCATTCTGACAGGTGTGAGTTGGGATTGTGGTTTTGATTTGTATTTCCCTGATGATGAGTGATGTTGAGCATCTTTTCATGTGTCTGTTAGCCATATGGATGTCTTCTTTGGAAAAGTGTCTATTCATGTCTTCTGGCCACTTCTTACTGGATTATTTTTCTTTTGGGTGTTGAGTTTGATAAGTTCCTTATAGATTTTTATATATTTTAGATGCTAACCCTTTATCAGTTATGTTATTTGCAAATATATTCTCCTATTCCAAAGGCTGTTTTTTAGTTTTGTTGTTTCTTTGCTGTGCAGAAGCTTTTTATCTTGATGGAGTTCATTTTTGCTTTTGCTTCCCTTGCCTCTGGAAACATATCTGGTAAGAGGTTGCTATAGCTAAGGTCAGAAAGTTTTCTGCCTGTATTCTCGTCTAGAATTTTGATGGTTTCCTGTGTCACATTTAGATCTTTCATCTATTTTGAATTTATTTTTGTGTATGGTGTTTGGAAGTGGTTCAGTTTCATTCTTCTGCATGTTGTTGTACCAAAGACTCCACCAAAAAATTGTGAGAACTGACATATAAATTAAACAAAGTCACAGCATATAAAATTGATGTACAGAAATCTGTTGCATTTCTATATGACAATAATGAAGAAGTAGAAAGAGAAATAAAGGAATTGGTCCCACTTACAATTGCACCCAAAACCATGATACCTAAGAATAAACTTAAACAAAGAAGTAAAAGATGTATACTCTGAAAACTATAGAAGACTTATGAAAGAAACTGAATAAGATACAAAGAAATGGAAAAACATCCATGCTCATGAATTGGAAGAACAAATATTGTTAAAATGTCTATACTACCCAAAGTGATCTACACATGTAATGCAATTCCTGTCAAAATACCACCAGCATTTTTTACAGAGTTAATACAAACAATCCTAAAATTTGTATGGAATAACAAAAAAATCCCAAATAGCCAAAGAAATCTTGAAAAATAAACAAAGATGGAGGCATCACAATCCCAGACCTCAAGCTATATTACAAAGCTGTAGTCAGAAAGAGGAAGACTTCAAATAATGATTTAGAAAGAGAAAACCATAATAGAATAATGTATAATATAATAACATAACTTCACATATTAAATATATCAAAATAATATAAGGAATTATATATAATAGTATGTGTTAGTATATATTATTATATTTTGTATAATTATATGGCATATCTTACTGTACATTAGAAGTAATCTAATTAATATAATATTAATTATAAGTAGTATATTATAATTATAATGTTATATAATATATTATAATTATATTATATAATATATAATATATAATATATGATTATAATTATATAATATATATCATATACAATAATTATATAAATAATATATAAGTACTGTAATATTAATTATATTAATTAAATATATTCTGTAATTGCTAAATATATGTGAATATTTAGTAGATATTTGTATATATGTATTGTTCTATATACATGCAAATATATATTAAAATATATCATCTTATTATATTTATATATTTATTCCTTTATTATTTTATTTATTTTTTTAAGGGAAACAGCCTTCTAAATCATGATTTTAGAAAAAAAAAGAGAAACCATAATAGTAAATACTGGCTGTGTAACTATATTAAGGCACAAATACTGTTAAAATATGAAAACTGGATAAAAATGAAAGCAACATATATGATGATACATATTAAAGGATTTCACATTAAAAACCTTAGTGTAAAGTACTGTCTTCTAAAATTGATTTTTAAAACCAATAGTCCAATGTAAAAATGGACAATATCTTCATATTTGCTCTGGGTGAGACAGTTTATTTGGATATGTCTGTTTACCTTCTAGCCTTAGTAGACATTTCTCTGTGCTCATGTAAGTGTCCTGTGCCTGTGCACGTCATTGTGTTTCCGACATTGAATTGAAACTGTTTGTCTTTCTCTACTAGACTATTACTTTCCCCAGGTTGTTGTCTGTACTTGAAGCATCATTTAATTTGAATGGCTTAGCCTGGTGTCTGCTCTGTTCTGTAAGGAAAAGAGAGAAATGAAAAAGATGGGAGGAAAAGAGAGAATTGGAAAAGATGAGATTGTGATTAGAAGTTATTGATCATCCTTCTTTTTAACTTTAAGTAGCTTTTTGAATAGAACACACAGGAGCTCAAAATAAAAAATTAAGTGTGTGGAAGTGATATTTCTGATGTGCTCTTGTCTCCTTTCTGTCTTCTTTCTAATATATTTTTCTTCTCTATATTTCTTCTTACTACATATTTCTAGGCCCAGTGCCTAATTTACCATACACATCAATTAGCTTCCTTATTCAATGGTAGAAATGTACTTTTGATTTTGGTTAAATTACTTCAATTTCTGGAAATAAATGTATTTTTACATTTAAATTCAAATTATTATTGACTTAGTGGTGCTTGCTTCACAAAAGAAATTGAAGCAGACCTTTTAAATGTTTATCTTCCAATCTGTCCCTAATAGAATGATCTTTATTCCTGGAATTGAATCACATAACCACTCAGAACTCCCAGATACTTATCCACCACATTTAAAAAACATTATTTTTATAATTTTCCTATTCTAAACAAAGGAAATATCCCTTACATAGACTTCAACATACTTTCCAGTAAAAGTATGCTAAAAAATAAAGTGTGTAACGTGTTTCAATTTGCTTGAATATATAAAAGCTTTTCCAAAAATATGTTTTAAAAAACCTTTCAAGAAATTACTAAAACTTCACAGAGCCTACTATTTCAATTTTTGCTTTTATTTTATCAAAGCTATATTTTAAGGCTGTCCTTTAAAATATTCTTTGAAACTTTAACTAGTTCCCTAGAGTGGCCTTGGAACATGAATTATTTTATAGAAGTATATAATTAATTTCATTTCAAATTATTAAAATTAGATACTCTGTATTTAATATTAGATATCACTAATATATACATATACAATATACATCTAAATACTGCATAACAATTATTTCCTTTACTTTTTTTCATTTGAAAGAACGTCCAGCATACTTACTTAGGATGTCAATATATTTATATATATGTTTACCCCCCATAGTAGCCCAATGGATCATTCTTTTACCCTTTACACCTTTAAAAATGTATTGTTCCTGGGGATATTTATTTGACTTGAGTTATATAAATACAATTTATAATGTATGTAAAAGAAATTCAAACAAGAAGTTTAATTTAAAAAGATGATTCTTTTTCATATTCAAAGAGTGAAATTCCTACTGTTATATGGTAATATGGGTTTTGGGATAAATTATTCTATTTAAGTAAGCAGCTGACAAAAATCTACATAATCTCTGATTTTTCTACTTCTACTTTATGTTTAAAGACCTCAATATTCAGAGATGACCAGGTAAAAACCCACATTCTTACAGGAGCATTTAATATAACTCTAATACATGCTACTTGTAAAAATTTGTAGTGATGGGAAAGATTATCATCCAAAAAGCAAACTTTGTCTTCTTTGTGCCCCACCCCCCATTCTGTTCTTCCATTATAACTGCTGTGAATTATTTCTGTAATGTTCTTAAGTCATATCCTGTTTAAAACTGAACTCTCTGTTCCTTAAGGTATAGATAAGAATTCCTAGAATTCTTAATTTTATAGCTTGGTTAAAGACAAAATTAAAAGTTTGGTGAATGGAAAATTCCAGAACATATGATCTTATGAGGTCCTCTTTCTCTGGGCTTCTGTACCTCTACCTTTCTATGCCTGCTTTTTCATAATCATAATTTTTATTAATGTCTATATAGAACCCACTGGAAGGTCTGGTCTAAAGAGAAACAGGATTTGACTAATGATCTGGAAGGATTACTCTGGCTGATAGATTAAGAAGAGATTGAAGGGACAAAGGCAGAAACAAGGAGACCAGTTAGGAGACTGTTGCAACAATCCAGCGGAGACATAATGGACAGTGTCAGCAGGGAGGTGCTAAGAACTGCTCTTACACTGGATATCTCCTGAAGTTAATCCCAAAAGATCTGCTGGTGGATTGGTTTGGAAGTATGTGAGAAGGACAAGCGTAAGGGGTGATTCCAAGCCTTTGGCCCAAGCTACCAGAGGATAAAAATTCATTTACTGGGATGGGGAAGACTGTAGAGGAAACAGGTTTGGGGTGAAATTAGGAGAGACATGAAATTTGGCTTGGGATACGTGAGATCTCAAATGATCATTAGATATTTATCTGAATTTTCTATTGCTAAATGCCAAATAAATATTTTAACTAATTTCCTACTGCTGTCATAACAAATGACTACAGATTTTTTGGTTGAAAACAACACACATTTATTATCTCACAATTTTCATGATGCCAAAGTCTAGGCACAATGTGACTCAACTGGGTTTTCCTTCCTGGGTCTCACTATACCAAAATCAGTCAGCAGGCAGGGCTACCTTCTGTCTGGGAAGGTCTGAGGAATAATCCACTTCTAAACTCACTTCAAGTTGTTGGCAGAATTCAATTCCTTGTTGTGGGATTTAGGTCTCCATTTCCCTGCTGGCAGTGAGCTGAGAGCCACTCTTAGCTCCTAAAGCCCTCTCTGATGTTTGCCCACTACATTAGAATCAAAAATGGCACATTGTATCCTTCTCACACTGGAACTCTCTCAGACTGCTCCTTCTGTTGCATAGCTATACACCTAGCCAGGAAAAAGTTCTCTGCTCTTAAGGGCCCATGTGATTAGATAGACCTATGTGGGTAATCCAGGACGTATCTTAGGATCTGCAATCTTAATTACATCTTCGGAATACCTTTTGCCATGTAATGTAGCATATTTGTAGAGTTGAAAGATAAAGCAGTTAACATATTTGAGGAAGAGGTCATTCTGCCTCCCCTTACATACAAATAGATAGTTTTAGTAAGCAATCAGACATATCATGTATGGTATTCCTGGGAAAGATCCAGAGCAAACATAAAAAAATAGGGGAGAGTCATCAGCCTATAGATGGTGCCTCAAGCCATTTAAAAAAAAAAAGCGTGGAGGGTGTGAGTACAAAGGAGAAGAGGTCTAAGGACTGAACACAGTATTACTCCAGTGCTGAGGAAGTTGGGAACCAGCAAGAAACTGCAAATGAGAAAATGTAGAATATACAGGGAGAGAAGCAGGTAAGAGAGTACATGAGAAATGTTCCTCTCCTGATTGTTTCTATATTATCACTGAATTAGCAAAACACAGGCTAAAAGGAAGGGTAAGACAGGAGGTGTTAGAGGTTAAAAAGGAAGGAAAAGAAATAAAATGGACAATTTATATAGAGTGGAAGTATAGATTTGGAAAATGTAGTTTAATTGCTTAAAATTATTAAGTCAGTTGACGACATTTAACCAGAGTTACTGTTTTATATTCCTTACAATTTCTTTATATTTTCAACACAGTGCATAAATTCTTTGCTTTCCCTCCCTACATCTTAGCCTATTTATACCTGGGTAGTTCTCCCAGGGCACCTCTGAAGTGTAATAAAAAGTGTGTCCCTTTCAACTCCTTCCTTCCTTCAATTTTTCCTCAATCGTCAAATTCTCAGTTCCTGCCACATCCTTCTTCCCCATATCTCTTGATATCTGCTGTAGTGTTCATTCCTTATTTCCACAGCACTTACTTTCTGACATACTAATTTAATTATTTATTGTATTTATTATTCATTGCCTGTCCATCCAACTCCATAATATAAACTGTACAAGGGCAGAGATCTTTGGTCACTGATGTATCCAAAATTCCTTGAATATTGCTTGACACATGGAAGACAATGGGTACGTATATGTTGAAAGAAGAAACAAATCTTGAGTTGCCTGTGAATCCTTTAAGATGAGCTTGGATTACAGAACTTGGGTATATATTTAGATATGCAACACTGGAGTGCATGAGAGTAACTTTGATTTTTTTATGTTTTTACAAGTCACCAATGTTTTGATATTGAAACCATTTGGACTGATGCAAAAATATTAAATGTGGAAAATGAAATAAAGTTTGAGCATAAATGTGGTAAGTAAAATAAAACCTAAGTATGTTTTCATAATTCTGGAGAGTACCAGCATTTATGCATGGGAGGTAGAAGAGAAACCTGGTGACATCACATCAGAGTTGTGCTTACCCTGCATGTTCTATTTCAAAAAGATATTGACATAGCAGAAAAGTTCCAACAGAGGGCATGAAGGACAATGAGTCTAGAAACAAGTTCAATAAAAAGTAGACATTAAGCCTGAATGAAATAAAATTACTCTGGCTTAAAATTTTAGGTAGAATTCTCATTCAAACCAATTGGTGCTGATTCATAGGACTCAAATATGCAGTTAATAGAAGAATGACTTTATTGCAATTGAAGAATGCCCAACTATGGAAGGGGTTCCAAACTGAGTGTCCACTGTACCTAGCTGATTGAATTAGTGACAAATTAGGGGCCAGATCAGGGTATTTTCTGATTTTGGTGAGAGTTTACGGTAAGTAAATTCTAAGATCCTTGGCACATTACTGTTTGACACCTCTGTCACATAAATTTTAGCTTTATGTAATCAGTCACCATATCCTAATTTTAAATCAAAACAAAAAAACAATGCCTTGAGGCAGAGCAGTTAACATTTCTTCATAAATAAACTTTATTGTCCTCTTTATTGTGCTGCTTTATGCACGTTTATTTTTATATTTGAATTTTTCATGAGATATTTTCAGCATAACATAAAAAACTGGATACTCTTACATTTGCTAGATTGGAATTATATAAGTACAACCTGAGTTTTGCTTTTCCTCCATGAATTTGTAAAGTTAGAAATGTGCATAAAATCCACTTCAGCAAATTTTTTTAAGTTGGGAAAATATTTCACTCTTTAATTATGCATGTAATTTTCATAAACATTCATCTCCTTCAAATAGCACCCACATGATTGTTATTAGATATTTACCCACTACTTCTATTATTCTCTGACAGCCTTGTACAAGATGCACCTGTGATTCAAAATCTGGATTTTTGATAAGAATCTCTTTGATAAGAATTCTAATGCTCCCAAAATCAAGACAAAATAAAATGTCACCAAAACCCCTGCAGTCTGGCTGTGGTAGTTTTGTTTTATCCTGCATTCTTACACCGGTTAGCCATGAAGTTCAAATTCAATCTTAAAACTCCCTTATGAAATTAAGGTAGAAAGAATGAATAGACTCTGCTTCTGGAAAAGTGTCAAATGTGAGCATTTGATTCTAAGGATTTTAAGATCTAATCTTTGCCCATTAAGTAAATTCATCAACATTTGAGACATTAACTTCTCCTAAGCACTGCAGGAGGAAAAGGTTAGTTTTTAAAAATCTCGGTGACTTTCCCTTGAGTAAAAAGCATGTTTCTGTTATATCTCTTACAAGAGATACACTAGGTGCATTTTTTTTTCTTTTTCTTTCTTTTCTTAAAAATATCAGCCATAGAAAACTGAGTGATAGAGAATATCTGGGCATTTTTTCTTATCTCATTAATAAAAAGCTTTTGAATCTGCATGTGCAGGCATTGCGGTGAGCACTGGGGACTCAAAGACGATTGCATGAGGAGTTGAACTTCTACAATAAACTCATTGACTCCCACACCCTTCCCCCACACCCTCCCTCCACCTCATTCCATCTGCATTTACCAGTTGACAAACAAGCAGAAGAAGATAAATCTACCTGTCTCCATCATGCTTAGTGTTCCAAAGTAGTCAAAGTACAAATTTGGGGGGGGGAGGGAAATAATTTTTTAAAAGGGGGGACGTTGAGGGTTAAAGTAGCATGGTAAGAGATACCTGGGATACAGACTCAGCAAAGCCCTAGTCCTAGGTCACTAAGTGCCGAGTAAAAACCCTCTGCAGACTTCAAGATAAACTGCAAAGAGAAGATTGCTGGCATGTTTATCTCTCTGTTGCAAGCTGCCTGAAATCATTTTAGAAAGAGGTAGAACACAAAAAATGGCATTATGCTATTGATAATTTGTGTGTGTGTGTATGTATATATATATGTGTATATATATATATGTATATATATGTGTGTGTGTATATATATATATATATATATATATACAGTCAGTATATGTATATACAGTTCTACATAGTAATATTTTATTTTCAGTATTACACTGAAAACATCAAATTCTGCTTGTCATTCATTTAATAAATATCATTTTCATGTGGCTCAAACTATCTGTGGCTAGTGAGTTCATGGAATTCATCTGAGCATTCAATATTGGTTATTAAATTAATACATCTTATTCATCTGGAATATTTTTTAATTCACTTTTTAAAGCACGTGGTCCAATAGCAAGAATTGAAATAAAACATTTTTCATTTTATTGTCACTTGAGATGGTCTGTTTAAAACTGTTGGACATTTAGTCTATTGTAATGTCTGTTACAGTGAAGCAAATACATTATAGTGGAATCATCAATTGTAACCTTGCTTTTTAAATTAACTGAGGAAATGTGTAACGTACAGACTAAGTTACATTAAACAGTACCATTCCATTCATTACAGGTTGGATATAAATTGGCTGGCCGTCATTTGAAATACTTCTGATATATCTTTAGCTCTTTTTCATTTTCCTTTCTAACATTGTGCATGTCTGGAGAGCTGGCAGATGCCAATTGTGTAACCTGAGCGAGTTTAATGATGCCCCAGTACGCTTTCTCTATCTGTTAGCTTGTACATAGCTTCAGCCCCCTTCAGAGGCACAATTCAATAAGCACTGCTGTTTTGAAACAGTGCCATTTAATGAACTACTTAGGAACCCTTTCCTATTGCTTGTTTTTATCTGTTTCTTTCGTAACCGTCGCACTCCCATTGTGAGATAAAAGTGAAATATATTCAATAGCTACAGCTGAAAGAAAAGCTATGCCGTTTCTGGATGTGCTCGCTGGTACTTTTAGAAGGTTGGGATGGAGAGGCTGTAACCGGATCAAGAGTAAATGCCACCTTGGTCACAGTTTTGCTGCTGCTGCTGCTGCTGGCACTAGGATATTGATTCTCTACTCCGTGTCTCTTTGATGTCACCTTAGAGCATTGATGTGGAAAAAATATATATCGACAGATTTTCCCGGAACATTTAATGCAAGGTGCTGCTCCAGGTGGCAAGGGTAGAAATGGAATTTTCTGTTTCTTCTGTGATATTCTTCAATTGTATGTTGATGTCAATTATATTTCTTATTTTTTAAGTTTTGATTTAAATTCCAGTTAGTTAACATACAGTGTAATATTAGTTTCAGGGGTTTAATATAGTGATTCAACACTTCCATACACCACCTTTATTTTAGTGTTGGGAAGTAACCTGTCCTCTGATGCTATAAGATGGTTTTAGGTTAATGTGAGGTATTCAAATTCTATGGGTACATGAAT
Source organism: Panthera uncia (assembly GCF_023721935.1). Taxonomy (NCBI): domain Eukaryota; kingdom Metazoa; phylum Chordata; class Mammalia; order Carnivora; family Felidae; genus Panthera; species Panthera uncia. The sequence continues at coordinate 114,705,979 of NW_026057577.1, forward strand.
CTGTAGAGATTCTGTAATCTGTATAGGATTAACCCGTTCCTAATAAGAAGTTTAATGCCTCAAAATCCCCAGGACTCTAAGGTTGGATGTTTTTCACTCTTTACTAAAAAATCTAGGAGACATTTTACTGCCGTGAATGTTCCAGTGTTCTTTAAGAGAAATCGTCATGCATTTGACAGAAGCTTAAAAAATTTGAGCACTTTTGTCTCTAGTTCATCTTATGGGAGCCCATTTCTCTTGAAATGCATCAGAATTTGGGGCTGCTTTATGTTAATGAAATTATTTTAAATGCCCCCCTTATACATTCCATGGCCAAGCACACACCTATAATTTTATATTTCTCACAAGGTATTTTGTCAGATGACCCTGAGAATTTATTTATGAACTATTTTCCACAGATGGGTTAAATCTTAGTGATATGTCCTTACTTTCAAGATGTATTAACTCAAGGACATGTCACAACCTTTGTTAATCAAAATTGCTTTAGATGTCTTTTTGCAAAACAAAAGTGAATGCTATCCTTTTATTGGAACAGCTACATACTTATGAGATTTACATTTTCTTTAGTTAACACTTAAAATCATGTTGAAGACTAAGAAGTCTATAGAGAAGGTCATGCAATATAAACAAACTTGGATATTTTTATAAAACTTATTGGCCTCCATCTTGTCTTGACTGGAATTTGCACCCTGACAAATACTGAGTTGCTGTTTTAGTCCAGCCTGTACTTTAAAAGATCCCTCTGAAGCAGCATGGCTTTTCACTTCTTTTTGTTCTATGACATATTCAGTTCAATTAAAATTTTGGCTTCTGGAGACATGCTCAAAAAAAATTGCATGACTTTCAGCTCTGTATCACAACTGTTTGTCCAACATTCAATCATAGGCAGGTTTTCTAAATTACTGTTGGCTATGTATTTCATATTTGTGGCATTTTTCACTAAAGTGATTTCATATTTACCAATGTCTACCTCTTTAAATAGAGATGCCACGGGGCACCTGGGTGGCTCAGTCGGTTAAACGTCTGACTTTGACTCAGGTCATGATCTCTTGGTTCATGAGTTCAAGTCCTGCATCGGGCTCTGCGCTGACAGCTCAGAACCTGGAGCCTGCCTTAGACTTTGTGTCTCCCTCTCTCTTTGCCCCTCTCCCACTCACACTCGTCTCCCAAAAATAAATAAATGTTGAAAAAAAATTTAAATAAAGATACCATGCCTGAAGCTGCTGAATTAGACTTGTGTTGCCTCATGAAAGGAAAAAAAAAAATAAATTATCTATTGACAAAAAATAACTTGCAACACACATAATAATGGAAATATGTGAGTTTCAAACACTGGAGAGAAAATAAATCTCACAATGAACTGCACATTTTGAATCCCAAGAGGGATTATATCATAATACCTAGGTTTTTAGTTTCTTATCTGAGGGTTGATATTAAGAAATTGAATAATTTGTTGGAGGGTAAAATTTTAGAGAAGTATATTGGGCTTTATGGTCCTATGTACCAATGGACAAAGTACTGGAAATACTGTTTCTAACTATGCTTCTTTACTTGTTTTTTTTTTTTTTTTTTTTTTTTAATGTTTACTTATTTTGGGGGTAGAGTGTCAGTGGGGGAGGGGCAGAGAGAGAGAGGGAGACATAGAATCTGAAGCAGGCTCCAGGCTCTGAGCTGTCAGCACAGAGCCCCACACGGGGCTTGAACGCACGAACTGTGAGATCATGACTTAAGCTGAAGTCGGATGCTTAACCAACTGAGCCACCCAGGTGCCCCATGTTCTTTATTTGTTTTTAATTAAGACTATATTTTTGAAAACTAATGTGCTGAGAAAATTTGCTGACTTTGTAAACTCTTCATTTTTGTTTTCAGCAAGAAAATATGCTTCTGAGCATTTTAACTGAAATTTGTAATTCATGATTGAGTAGACCTTGGAGGTAGCCATTTTGAGATGTTCAACAACAGTCATGAATAGTGATAATATTAAAGTTTTTCCAAACACAGAATGAACTACTTACTGTGTTTGGTGGTCAAAAATTAAGAGTAATTCCCGAGAGGAAATTTTGGTTTCTTATTTTAAAAAATGCTATGGGGGTGCCTGGGTGGCTCAGCCGGTAAAGCATCCGACTTCTGCTCAGGTCATGATCTTGCGGTCGTGAGTTCGAGCCCCGCGTCGGGCTCTGTGCTGACAGCTCAGAGCCTGGAGCCTGTTTCAGATTCCGTGTCTCCCTCTCTCTGTGACCCTCCCCCATTCATGCTCTGTCTCTCTCTGTTTCAAAAATAAATAAACGTTAAAATATAAAAATAAAAAAATAATAAAAAAATTAAAAATTCTAAGTATTCTATTTTTCTCCAAAACAGGATACTAGGTGTGTGTGTGTGTGTGTGT
>NW_026057577.1:114708464-114708919 GCF_023721935.1 Panthera uncia
ATATATATATATATATATATATATATACATATATATATGTATATATATATATATGATATAAAAATGATGGTTCATCTGGTTTTATAAACCATAATTATGTAAGCATGGCTACAAAAAAGTGAAATCATGTGAAGAGTGAGCTCTGATTTACCCTTGGACAAAATAATTCTTCTCCAACATTCTTATTTTCAAGGACATAAAGTACACCCTGGTGTGAGCCTAACAGAATTATATTCCATCCTCTAAGAAATGTGTCAACAGATGTTTCCTGGAGAGCTGCATTAGTTGTTTTTCATGAAGTGTTTATATATATAACCATATATATATACATATATATGTATGTATATATATATATATGTATATATATATATATATGACCATATATATTGAAATATTTCAATTTAGCAGTATTCATAACACATAGCAGAAACTTACTTTTAATCATTTAAGTGATG
>NW_026057577.1:114709319-114721819 GCF_023721935.1 Panthera uncia
ACTTGTCATACAATCAAATCTTCGTGTTTTTAGTTGTTTATTTTTATAAGAAAAATAGAAAACTAATAAAGAAAAAATATATAATTACTGTAGAATTATAAAATATAAAGTTGAGCTACAAGATGAAATATACATGTTTAATATATATGTAATATGCTAAGTAACTGATAAATAAATATAAAATCATAAAGCTAAAAGGGAAGAAAGAAGTGGGGCACCTGGGTGGCTCAGTCAGTTGAGCGTCTAACTTCGGGTTAGGTCATGATCTTGTGGTTTGTGATTTCAAGCCCTGCATCGGGCTCTGTGCTGAGCACACTTTGGATCCTCTGTACCCTTCTCTCTGCCCTTCCCCTGCTTGCACTCTCTCCCTCAAAAGTAAATATACATTAAAAAAAAAAAAGGTTTAAATTAAATTTAAAAGAGGCTTAAATTCTGAAGTGGATTTGAAGCTTTCCAAACCATAGGCTATACACATATATATCTGTCTATTACAAACTAAAATTCACTGTAAGAAAAAATAGTTTCTTGCACCTGACATATAACAAATTATTTCTTCTGCAGAAAGTTGAAAAGAAATGGACAGTGGCTGGCAACACTGAGCCAAGATTCATGAATATCGCTTCTTGATTTTGTCATAGGCCAATTTAATCAAATGGGTAAATTTCTTAAATTCAGTGATCTAAAACATGAATATATATCGATATCCAAGAAGAAATTCTGATCTAAAAGAAGTTAATAACTCATGTCTACTTCAAACATAGACTTTATAAATGTAAAGTTTAGATTTATAATTAAAGGGTTTCGTTTTGATCTGGGTGAAATGTATATCAGAAAATAACATAAGACAAGTAACTTAAGATATGTCTGAAGATTACATACATTTTGGAAAAAAAATCAAACTGATTAGATGACAAGCCAATTATGAAAGAGTGACTTTTCTCCTTGTCTTTTTATTTAAATAGCCGATACCTAAATTTATGGCCAAAAAATGGTTGATGTCATATTATTCAGATATTACTGATTCAAAACAATCTGATAGAGGGTTTGTGGAGCCTCAAAGAAGACTAAATTTTAATGCTAATTTTCATTTAAACATTTTAAATCTTCAGTATATTAAGGGAGAAGCATTTTGTAGCAGATTAAAAACAAGCCCAATAAATTAGAAATTCTAAGCTTGAAACCCCGCTCTTTGGTCCTCTTTGTGACCTTTGAGTGACCTTTGGTAAGGAAAAGGATAAGCCTTATCCTTGTGATATTACACATATATTGTGAATTTTTGTAATTGTTTAATTGGCTGTACTGAAGTACTTGATAATTGATACTTTCTGAATTATATAATTTTTAAAGGTCATTTCTATGAAAGTATGATTTATATGCAATAAAATTTACCCTGTTAAGGTACATCATTCTATGAGGTTTTGCAAATGCACACAGTCATACACCCATATTTCTATCATCTCAAATAATTAGCTCATGTCCTTACTGTTAGATCCTGGGCACAACTAATTTATTTTCTAAATTTATAAGTTTGCCTTTTCCAGAATGTCATGTAAATGGAAACATGTAATACATAACTATTTGGGTCTGGACTTTTTTATTTAGTTCAATATATTTGAGATCTAGCCAACTTGTTGCACTTATCAGTAGTTTGTTTACTTTTATTACTGAGTAGTATTGTATCATATGGATGCCCCACATGTGTTTTTAGTAAACAAATACTGTTACTTAAGAACATAGCATGATACTAAAAAGTATTTTATTTATTTTCACATTGTGTGTTTTAAGACCTTTGGAAAATAGAAAATGGTATATGTTCACCCTCTAAAAGCATAAACATCAGTACTTTTGTAGAAAAGCTGTATAATAAATAGAAAGTCCACAGGCTTTCTAATCAACATCAAAATTCTCTTTGAGTATGTTTAACTTTGAGTCCATCAGAAATGACTTTGGCTTGGCCACTGCCAGTGAAATAAGTAATTTAATTAGAGAGAAGCTGATTCAGCACAGATAACTCCAGGGAAGACTGTCCAAGACCTTTCTGTACCCTTGATGGCATCATAAGTAAAATTTCTTGGCTCGGGCCTCTGTGTTTGTTTTCAGTACCAATGCTCTTGACTCTTCTCTTTGGCATTCCTCCATGTTGCAGACTTGTTAAAGTCTCTGGCTTAAGATATGTTTTCCAGCTACTTACTGTGTTTACACATGAACTCCTAAACACAGCTACCACTTAAATATTGTTAAAGGAACAGTGATCTATCATGACCATTTTATACCATGAAGGCCCTGAAAAACACTCCTGAGTTGGACTTTCCCTGTATAGCCTATTGTGGGAACTACCAAACTGGAGCCTGCAGATTAATTCTCCAGCTCCATTATCCATAGCTAAACGGACTCCACTCACCCAGTTCAGCTCCATGCCAGTGTCCCTTATGTTTAAAAAAATCTTTTTTAGTGCTTATTTATTTTTGAGACAGAGAGAGACAAAGCATGAATGGGGGAGGGTCAGAGACAGGGAGACACAAAATCTGAAACAGGCTCCAGGCTCTGAACTGTCAGCACAGAGCCCGACGCGGGGCTCGAACTCACGGACCGCGAGATCATGACCTGGGCGGAAGTCGGCCGCTTAACGGACTGAGCCACCCAGGCGCCCCCTTACGTTTAAACATACAGCACAGACATAAGTCCTCCTCCCATTGTAACCTTACAATTTAAAACAAGGATTTCCTGCCTACTTACATTACTGTACTATTTATTAGAACTTTGTGTGGCATTGACCTTGATCTGCTAAGAGTGTTTTATTTTTACATTGTATTGATTACTGTAAATGCTTGTTTATGTCATGGATAATAGAAGATATGTATCACCCAACTTGTTATGGCTCACACCATCAAAGATATGACATTGTACAATTTTCAATTAATCCTGAAAGGCAAATTACCTTTAGATACAATTATTTAAGTTATGGAATTAAAGACACAGTAGGTTTAGAATAAGTGGGTGGCAAAAAGGAGAATTTTCAGAATTTCTAAGTGGTTTGTAACCTAGAGCAATTGATAAATCCTATAATCCCTTGAAGCCCAAGAAATAAATGACTAGGAGGATAATGATTTTTAAGAGACTTTTCCATGCTCTAGTTTATTTTAAATGTAATATCCAACCTTCTTACCCATATGGAGATTGACCAATTATATAGTAAAGTCACTGGAATCAATGAACAACTTGCTAAATTTATTTTTTTTTAAGTACTTGCATGGAATTTGAGAAACACAACAAATGAACATAGGGGGAAGCAAAGGAAAAATAAGATAAAAACAGAGAGGAAAGCAAACCCTAAGAGACTCCTGAATACAGAGAACAAACTGAGGGTTGCTAGAAGGGAGGTGACTGGGAGCATGGGCTAGATGAGTGATGGGCATTAAAGAGGACACTTGTTATGATGAGCACTGGGTGTTGTATGTAAGGGATGAATCACTGGGTTCTACTCCTGAAACCAGATTATGCTGTATGTTAACTACCTTGAATTTAAATAAGTAAATAAAAAAGAATCTATCATGAAAAAAAGTAATTGCTCCAAAGAAGACATGCAGATGGCTAACAGACACATGAAAAGATGTGCGACATCACTCATCATCAGGGAAATGCTAGTCAAAACTACAATGAGATGTCACTTCACACCTGTCAGAATGACTAAAATCAACAACACAAGAAGCAACAGGTGTTAGCGAGGTTGTGGAAAAGGGGGAACACCCTTGCACTGTTGGTAGGAATCCAAACTGGTAATGCTATTCTGGAAAAAACTATGGAGGTTCCTCAAAATGTTAAAAATAGAACTACCTAATGATCCAGTAATTGCACTACTAGGTATTTACCCAAAGAATACAGAAATACTAATTCAAAGGGATATATGCACCTAATGTTTATAGCAGCAATATATATTATAGCCAAGTTATGTAAACAGCCCAAGTGTCCATTGACTGATGAATGCATAAAGATGTGGTTCATATGTACAATGGAATACTAGTCATCCATAAAAAAGAAGAAATCTCATGATTTGCAACAACATGGAGGGAGCTAGAGACTATCATGGTAAATGAGATAAGTCAGAGAAAGACAAATACTGTATGATTTCACTCATATGTGGAATTTAAGAAATAAAACAAATGAGCAAAGGGAAGGAAAAAAGAGAGAGAGGCAAACCAAGAAACAGACTCTTAAATAGAGAACACAAACTGGTGGTTACCAGAGGGGAGGTGAGTGGGGGGATGGGTTAAATAGGTGATGGGGATTAAGGAGGGCACTTTTTGTGATGAGCACAGGGTGTTGTATGGAAGTGTTGAATCACTACCTTGTACACCTGAAACTAACATTACACTGTATGTTAACTAACTGGAATTTAAACAAAAACTTTAAGAAAGTACCTGCATCACCTTTCCACCTTAACGAAAAGTTTTCTTGATGTTTGGAAAATTTCCTAATTATACCACTAGGTTTTATTGCAATTCCTGCTTCCATGGATGACATTCTTATTAAGTCAATATTTATTATACCTGAATTGGTAGTAACTTAAATTAACTCTTAATTCCAAGACTGGTGGATTTACTGAAAGGTAAGTGTGCCTCTTTAAGAGAAGTAATAGAGGATAGCTGATAGTATTGCAGTGTGCTTAGAGTGTTCCAAAACTCTCCACCAAAATGGGACAAAAGAAATACGAAATCTTGCCTTTGTTCATGGCTTGGACTTGGCTCATTAAGTATTTCCAAACTATTTCTGTGCATTTTTCAAATGTAGCAAAATACACAGGTATGTCTATTACATGAAATACATTAGTGAATTTAGGGAATAAACACCACATTTTCAAAAGATTTCTTGAGAAGAGAGTGAGAGAAAGAGAAAAAAAAATAATTTCAAGGGAAGTAGTTAATTTTGTTTTTTCATAAAGTAGGAAAAACTCAAAAAATGACTATATATTTATATATAACACCTTTTATAATGCCGCAAAATTAAGTAGCATGTAAAGTTTAAAGAATATGTTGCAAATTTAAAATAAAACTCAGTGGTTTAAAAATGACGTGAATAATTTTACCTAAAATATTGAAGTTAATAATTGATATTGGTGAATCCATTATGAAATTGTTCAATCTGTCAAGAAGACTGGATATTTTATTTACACATTCACTTAGAGTAGCTTATACACACATACATAACTAGAGAAATTTTCCAAAGAGGAGATGGAGAAAGTCATTTTGTAAATAAGCTGATTCAGCATATTTGCATAAAGTGTTTGACAAATTGCTGGCAGAATAAAGGGCAGAAGAATGTAAATTTAGATCTAACTAAGGCTTCCATAAATATACCAAGAGAGAAATCAAATGAGAAAACATCGTTGATATGTGCAGGAGCATGCATATGCTAATGAAACTTCAGGAAGTACTTGGATCATACACAGACTACAGCAACCATGTTGGTAGGTCATGCACAGTTCTTTAAGTGTACCTTTAACTATAATAGCAGCACTCTATTTTCATGTGTACACAAATTGTGCAGAGGTATTTTGGACACATTCATCTATTAATTATTTGTATGAAACATTCATTGCATTATTGTTTAAAGCAAGATTATTACACTGCTTATTTTTCCTCTATCAAGTCTATTCATTTAAATTTATAATTATTTTATTCAAGAAAATTGCTTTAACATTAACTGCTTTGTTCCTCTCTTCATTTCATATAGTAAAGAAAAGAATAATAGATGGCATTTATTAGGGAAAAATGTCAGTCTTAATGAAATTTCAGCATTATTGATTATTTAATTTTGTTACCTAAAATTAGGCATGCTGGCTCAAAGTAAGGCAATGACATGACTTGGTTTATTGTTATCCAAGCCATGTTCTTTAAAATACTAACAGGTGTTTAATTAATTTCAGCATTTTTCTCCTAACACTTATTTTTAATCCATAGTAAATATTATATTGCATCCAGATCTTGGTTTCTAATAATATTATCCAAATAATATAACCTGGGCTCTTTGAATAAATGGCCAATTCTGAGACTGAGATAATAATTTCCAGAGATGTGCCTGGAACATCCTGTGGTGACAAAAAGAAAATTGCTAAACACACACACACACACACACACACACACACACACACACACACACAGAGCCCAATAATGTCAGAGGAACAAGGACCCAGGAACTAGCTGAAAGAGCTCCCAGTGGCCAAAGGTAGAAAAATTTGAGCAACAAAATAAAGTAGTATTGGATTACAACCAAAATATAAAATAACTCTTCATGATTCCATACTGATATAAAGAAATGATTGAATAAATAGTTTACAAATCCCAATTCTTTGTCATAGGTAAAAAATAAATTCCAATGTAAGAAGTTAAAAGCAAAAATAATAAAACGGTTAGAAGATAATTTAAATAATTTAAAAAAAGTATTTATATGGTATCTCCCAAAACGCAAACCTCTCAGAAGTGGTAAAGGAAAATATTTATTTCTTTATATCTATCTATCTATCTATCTATAAACATAAAAAAAAAAGAATGGTTACCTTTGTGGAGAGGCATGGAATTGTTCAGGTGAACAGTTTACAGAAATCACTATTAAATGTTGTGTTTCTTTAGATCTGGAAGTTGTTTTGTATTGCATTTGCAATTAATAAGACAATGACGTAAAACATAAATTGTTATATACTTCCATATCTGGTTCTTTTATTTTTATTTGAATAATATTATAAGGTTAATAACTAAGTAGTAGATGGTAAATTTTCGTTTTTAATTATCTTATTTAGATGTATATAAGAAAGATATCAGCTTGTATGGTATATCAGTATATCACTTTCTGGTAAAGAAAAACAGATTGTACATGTCAGTTGAATTCAGAAGATGAAAATAGTTTTGCTTTAAAATAAATAATAGTACTATATCAATTTTATGTTAATCATAATTTATTCACAAAAATATTTTCATTTATAATAATGATACTGTGGCTTCTAAAAGTTTATTCCAAATCACTTGAATATTTTTGTGCATTTTAAATAAATTACTTCTACCAATAATACAATCCTATATTAATTTGTATCAAACTTAATAAGAACATCCAAACAAATAATATTTGCATACATGTTAAAGTAATTTTGCTACTCAAGGCCTAGATAATTATTTGTGTTTCTTATCTTAAAAATGCTATGAAAAAGTAGGAAATTTTAATGCTAATGGCTCTCTGTTAATCCATTGCATAAACTGATATAATGAAAAGCTTATGGTAAAAAACTTTGAAATGAGTAAAATCTATCAAGACCCTAAACACCCCCTTACTCCTTTACAGAGCTCACTGTTTATCTTTAACCATTATGAAAATCCAAGGAAACAACCTTACATTACAGATTAAATTGTAATGAATCAGAAAAGCAAACCTATCTATCAAACTAGTGAAAACCAAAATAACATGGCTATAGAACTCCCCCAAATAGACTCCAAGAACAGAAACATCTAGAAGTTACTTATCTCCCATTAAAATCTGTGCCTTTCTAAATTTGGAGGGCTTGTTAATATTTTTAAATAAAATATGAATATATATGTAAGATATGGATTATCCATCATTACTGTAGAGTCTTATTAATATATGGCAAGGAAGAAAGCAAATAATAAATACACATAAAGAAAAGAGACTCATAAAAGACATAAGTTACACCTTTCATGTTTTATATTTTGATTTACTGACACCTCTGAAGAATTGGCAGTTACCAAGAAAGAAAATACACACTACATTAAAACCATCCCTTGAAATTAAAAGCATTATGACAAAGACTAATAGATTTCATTCCTGTTTGATCTCTGCACTGACATCGTATTTAGCTTGGTAATTTTAGCAAGGGACATTGAATCAATAACTCAATGATCTCAGCTCTGTTGATGTACAATTTTATCTTACATTATCTATAAAGCATTTATCAGCAACAATTTATAATATGGATGTTTGAATATGATGGGTTTAGGTACAATATCTATTGAAATGATAAACAGTGATTAGTTCATATATCTCTGTTAAGTAATGTTAAAAGTAAACTCCTAAATGGATGCTGCAGAATCATTCAACACCATATGCAGAGCACATCACTTCATCATATTTTTGGCAGTCACAACATCAGGGTAACTCAAATTCAAGGGAAGTCAGCCACACATCTTTCCAAATTTGTTTTGTTTTGTTTTGTTTTTACTAAAATAAATCATTGAGTTTTTCTTAAAGAAAAAGAAAAAAAAACAATGCAGAAAAAGGAAGAGAATAATAACAAGCATAAGCAAAGTATTCTTGTAATACTCTTAAACATAATATGTTCTGATTCTAATTTAGACATAATTTAACATTTCAGATACATATATGACTTTCGAATACATATCATTTTCCCATCAATTTATACCATTATTCTTTTTTTTTTAAATGTGTTTCTTTTTTTTTTTTCAAGTTTATTTATTTTGAGAAAGAGACAGAGTGAGCAGAGGAGGGACAGAGAGAGAGGGAGAGAGAAAGAATCCCAAACTGCTAGCACAGAGCCAGATGCAAGGCTCAAACTCAGGAAACTGTGAGATCGTGACCTGAGTTGAAATCAAGAGTTAAATGCTTAACCAACTGAGCCACCCAGGCGCCCTTATACCATCATATTAAAGATATGTTTACACCTTTGGTTTTCTTCAAATAGCAATGCTTTTTAACACTGTTTCTGTAAGACTTATTATCCCTCAAAGAAGTCATAAATGTCACAAATTTTATATATTTCTAAATGTTTCCTTTTTACATATTTACCTTTGTGATATAGTTTACAATATTTCTGCTTAAAGAGTAAAAAAGCAGAATTTGACATTTTAAAATTATAAATGTAAATTATAAATGTATCTATATTGTGAATTTCCTTCAAAGGTAATTAGGACAATTTGATAAATATTATTGTTCAATAATATTGATTAATTAATTCAATTAATTATTAATTAATTAATCAATAAACATTATTATTCAATAAGTTGAATAAGTTTGATAATTGTTGGGCAAAATTAATATTTTTATTCTTGGTACATAATCGAGGTAAAAACAGGCAAATCTTTATTTCCCACTAACATTGCTATATCTAGAAAAAAGGTAGATTGGATGGCAACTTAAAAAAAAAAGGCTTTATAATAACAAGAGGATTTAAAAAAATAAAGTTTGCTAGGAAAACAGATGAAACAAGGAAAATAGAGGGCTGGATCTGTGAAAGAAATAGAATCTTTAATATTGCATGATAATAGGAGAACTGATCTAAAGCCGTATAAGGTTGGACACACTTTCAAAAGAGGTAGAATTAACTCATGTACTGAGTATTTAATAAAACCTCTTAAGAGTCATGACTATAGTCTGACAAAGACTGTACACCCAGTCATTTGTTCCACTACCTCCCTCCCTCCCAGCCTACTCCTATACCAACTAGGGTTCAAATGGTGATTTTTGGCAGTGGGAGAACAGTGTCAGAGACAGATGCAGAAAATCACCCATACTGTATCTGAGCAAATAAAAAAGCAACTGCAAGCTTATTCTGCAAATAGCCTTCAATAATTCAAAATGAAAAGAATCATTACATAAACTATCAAAAAGAGCTTGACCTAGAATATTATAAAATTTCCCACAATTTCTTTCAGCTATAGAACAATATAAGAACATGTTTTTTTAAAATGCAAAACAAAGATGGAAACAGAAAAAGAAATATAGAACCTAAAAGTAACAAATGCTGGAATTAAAAAAAAAAAAAAAACATTGGAAGCACAAAGGAAAGGAGAGAAATTGACAGAATATAGCACGGAAGTACAAGAAGATAGACAATAAAAAATAGATGTTAAGATAGAGAAAATTACATGATGGCAGAGCAGAAAGAATGGAGAACAAATCAGGAAGACAAACAGAAGATTCCATTTAATGTGGTTGATCTAAGCTATACTGAACATTACTTAAATGAGCTATATTACTACTACCAACAAAAATAATAGTAGCAATAAATGATAATCTTAGCTAATTTTGTTTTATTTTTAAACTTAGCTAATTTTAAAATAATATTTTAAAAAATGCTAGACAAATATGGCATGTAAGATGGATGATAAGAGTTAAAATGTTCTAAGCACCTTATTTTAATTGGAAGACAGATTAAAAATATAAGTAATATGTTTAAAAATTAAGTGTATATAATCCAATGTCAATGATACAAATGAAAAAGATGAGTGATTATGTGTATAACTTCTAAACAAGTGGAGATGTGTGGGGAGGAGGGATGAATTACTAGCTTAAATTTTAAGGAAAAAAAAACCCTTCAATGTAATCAAAATAAGGAAATAAGACAGAAAATAAAAGCATAAACAAATGAGATAAATATAATCTGAAAGATATGTTAGTGGGAAAAAAAGCTCAATGATCACTGTAAATATAATTGGAGTAAACTTGCAGTTAAAATACTCAGAGTACGATAAGAGATTTTTAAAAAAATATCAACAAAATCTAAATATATTTCATTTATATGAATTGCATGCAAAATCTGAGAATATGGAAAAATAGAAAGTAAACTGATGAGAACAGTATACCAAGTAAACACCAAAGTACAGTCAATAATATAGGTAATGGAACACAAAGCATCATTCTGATTAGAAAGAGTCATGCAAACAGATGAATAGGAGCTCTTAAAAATCCTAATTAACATGCATCTAATAGGATTGCTTTGAAAAGGAAAGCAAAAATTCATAGACCTACAAGGAGATATTGAAAAGCTCACAATCGTAGTATGAGATTACAATATGCTTAATAGGTGTCAAAATTTGCATAACACAATCAAAAAGATATTAAATAAATGATGCACATTCATCTTGAGAATATTTATAAAATGGAATATTTATATAATTATTTATATGTTAGACTAAAAGTTAAACCTCAACAATTCCAAAGAATTTAAAAAATACAGTCTATGTATTCTGGCCATAGAACTTTTTAATTTGTCATCAATAACAACTTTTTATGTCCACATTCAAAAATTATGGGATGTACTTCTAAAAAAAATCATGCATTAAAGTGAAAATCATAATGAAAATTAGAAATATTTATTAATATAGATAATAGTTAAAATACTACATATTGCCACTGCGAGGTTATATTGTTATTCAAGGGCAATATGTTTGCATTAGGAAATAAACTAAGATGAAATTTGTGAACTAAGCATTCATCTCATGACATTAGTAAAGCACAACAGATTATTTCTAAGGCCAGGAAACAGGAGAGGAGAGTAAGAATATAAAGAAATAAATCAAGGAAAAAAACACAAGGCAGGAGATGAATTTTTTGTGAAAAATGAAATAGGTAAGTTTGCAAAAAAAAAAAATACTAATGAAGAAGTAGAACATGAGTAATAACATTAGGGCAAATGTAAATTAAGCATTCGTTAACAGAACTTAACACATTAATAGGAAGATACCATGACAAAATGCATGCCAATGGATTTGGAAATTTAGACTAATTGGTCAAATTGCAGTAAATATATAACATGCAAACTAACTTAAAAAAATCTAAATATTTGTATAAGTTAAAGAAAGAGAATTAGATGTTCAAATGTATCCCACAAATAAAGCAGCATAACAATGAGAATTTTACATACAACCATGACTCCCTAATTTCAATATTCTAATGAAAGAGAAAAGTAGGGAATAAACCCAAACTCATTTAGAAGGCCACTGTAAAATGGATCTAAAACCAAACAAGAGCAATGTAAAAATTTAAATTATAAGCCAATCTCACTTATTAAAAAGGTGCAAACACTTAAACAATATATTAACAAGGTATTCCAGCAATCTATAATAAATACATATTAGGGCACATTGAGATTATCACAGTGAATGGAAAATTTTAGAACATCAATTATTGTAAATAAAAATGTAAAATATTGAAAGAGAAAAAATTTAATATCTTCAAAGTTGTAGGAAAAAAGCATACACTAAAATTCAACTTTTATCTGTGTTTAAAAGAAGTCTGGTAAAATAGGAATAAAATGATAATTTCTCAAACAGATAAAATGATTCAAGGTTTCTATTTGACTTTCTGATCAAGAGTATGAAACATACTAGTGTAATTTGTTTTCAATAAAAATTTCTAATTCTGTACATTTGGAAATTTTAGAACTTGGTATTAAATAATCTCATTACATCAAAGAGAAACTCATAATGAAAGTTGTAAATAATTATCAATATAGGCAGTAATGAAAACTACATGTTTCTTGATGTCTATGGTATAGAAAGAAAGAGAAAAAATTGTTCTGTTTGTAAAAGAATAATTAAAACTGATTATGAAGGTGAAATAATTGCATAGAGAATACTAAAAACTTTATGAACATCTTTTTACAAACATTAAGAAAATTTAGCCAGATGACTGGATTTAAGAAAGCTGTTAAAAATCAGCTTGTATCCTTTTATATATATTCTTTATATATATCCTTATAT
>NW_026057577.1:114726819-114798760 GCF_023721935.1 Panthera uncia
ATGCCAAAAAAAGGATATTTCTTTTTTTAAAGTTTGTTTGAGAGAAACAGAGACAGCATGAGTGGGAAAGGGGGAGAGAGAGAGAGAGAGAGAGAGAGAGAGAGAGAGAGAATCCCAAACAAGCTCCACTCTACCAGCATAGAGCCCAACGCAGAGCTCAAACCCATAAAACCATGAGATCATGATCTGAGCTGAAACCAAGAGTCAGTTGCTTAACCTACTCAGCCAGCGAGGTGCCCCAAAAAAGTATATTTCTCTTGAAAAAATTATTTCACTCTTTTTTTCCTCCAGATTACAATAAGGAATATATTATTTATAATGTAGCCTTCTTTGGACTAATATGAAGTGTCAATTCCAATATTAATGCTGGAATAATAAGCATGAAGCCCTAATTGTACAGTTTTAGTTCCCAAGGGTCACAATTACAACTATGCAGGGGCAAAACTGTTTTATCATTGATTACTTAATGGCTTTGATGCCAGACTATATTTGGGTACAGAACAACTATAATCTCTATCAATTTTCTATCTGCTATTAAAATATTGTGCGAGACGTGGATTCAGTATTTAAACTGTGTAAGAAAACATATTCCCAGAAATAATTAAACACAGAAAGTTACAGAAATAGCGAAAAATATTCAAGGGGGAATAAATGTAACTTAAAGACAAAAGAAAATATTTCCCTCTGTATAAGCCTTCTGTTCGTAGCTATACATGCAAAGAAAGTGACTATAGATCCTGCTAATTTAAAGTATTGGACTTGTTTGTTGATTTATTGGCATTTTAAACCTGGCTCTTCGTTGACAAAATAAGATTTTTTTTTGATCTGATCTTTCCTCATAGTCAGTTAAAATATATAGTATTAATAGAAGTGTCTCCCTCCCTCCCTCTCTCTGACTCTCTGAAAGTAAATTAATAAAATTAATTTTTTTAAATAATAAATAAAGTTGGCATTATAGTCTATCCATTTTGTTACCTACCTTTCTCAGTAAATATTTAGTCACATCAAATCCAGACCCACGTCATCCTTTTAATAACTGCCAAGTATAATTGTATGGATACATTATAATATTATCTAACCCACTTTGTTAGATATTGGGTTGATTCTTATTTTAACTCTTACAAACAATGCTTCCAAAGCTGCAGTAGTAAAAGCATAATTTGAAAACTTATTCTCTGCTCATCTTTTTGTGCATAGTGCCCAAATGACTAATTTTACAAATGGTCAGACACATATAAATGGCATGTGCTTCTTCTAACAGCCTAAACCTATACTGGATTTGTTGCATAACTACATTTCCAGTCTTCTTAGTTATTTTAACATTCTTATATCTAAACTGCAGTGATCAGCATCTATAAAGAAAATACTGTATATTTCAGTGCTGAGTGCTTTAGAGAATGCTAACACATTAGATAAGTCACTACACTAAATGAGATTTTAAAACAAATATCTACATGGAAAGATAATGACATAATGTGTTGAAATATGTCACTATTGGTAAAGACTGTGCCTCTTCCAGTAAAACACAGTGTATTTTTTTGTATGTAGCAGTTATCCATCAAATGCTGTTGAACTAGACAATAAATTAAAACATAAATTACCATTGATAAATTTAAAGTAAGCAGTAATGGGGCACCTGGGTGGCTCAGTCGGTTAACCATCTGACTTCGGCTTAGGTCATGATCTCACGGTTAGTGAGTTCAAGCCCCACATCGGGCTCTGTGCTGACAGCTCAGAGCCTGGAGCCTGCTTCAGATTCTGTGTCTCCCTCTCTCTCTGCCTGTCCCCTGCTTGCGTTCTCTCTCTCTCTCTCTCTCTGTTTCTCTCAATCTCAAGCATAAATAAACATTAATTAAAAAAAAATTAAAATAAGCAGTATTAAGCATTACTAGTGTTGGGGCACCTGGGTGGCTCAGTCAGTTAAGCATCCGAGTTCAGCTCAGGTCATGATCTCACGGTCCATGAGTTCAAACCCCACGTCAGGCTCTGTGCTGAGAGCTCAGAACCTGGAGCCTGCTTTGGATGTTGTGTCTCCCTGTCTCTCTGCCCCTTTCCCACTCACACTGTGTCTCTGTCTCAAAAGAAATAAACAACAACAACAAAAAGGCTTTACTAGTGTTTATACAAAAAGTCATAGATTTTGTTAAATGCCTCAGATGTCAAGCCAAGAAACTCAACTAAACTATTTTGAGCAGATGAAACCAGCCATAATATTCAGGATAAAACCACTAAATGCCTAGAAACAGGGTTTATTATAATTGTGAAATGTCTGACCATACCAGATCCAATCAAAATTTAAAAAGCAATCAATCAAGCAAGCAAAAAACAAAACAAAACAAACAAACAAAAACAAGTGGAAAGACACTAAGCAGGAACAATCAACAAAAAAGGTACATGGATGACAGAGTCCAGATGTTTGCCTAGGAAGACAGTAGTCCTTATAGGTGGTGAATGACGAAACAAAGTGCTCCCAAAAAGTGAGTGAAGGCTCTTCCTTTCTTTATCAGAGCATATACTTGTTCAACAGATCATTGTAATAGCTTTAAATATAGGGGTTCTTCATTGCTGTAGCATTCATTACCCAAGTCCCTGCCATTTTGATCAACAGAAGCAAACTATTTAGTAATGAATCAAACCCTTTAGAAAATTCATTCCCTGGGCACTTGGGTGACTTAGTCAAACATAGGACTCTTGATTTGGGCTCAGGTCGTGATCTTGCAGTTTGTGAGATCTGCACTTGTCAGCACAGAGCCTGCTTGAGATTCTCTCTCTCCTTCTCTCTCTGCCCCTCCCCTGCTTGCACTCTCTCTCTGTCTCTCTGTCTCTCTTAAAATAAATAAACTTAAAACAAAGAAAATTGATTTCCATGCAAAAATGTCTCCTAGTTAATGATAGCATTTATGCATACTCATGATGTTCATTTTTTATTCATTCTTTTCATGGTTATTAATATTATAAACATGCAACAATATACCCCAAAGATATACAAACTTGCCATGTATACTCTAAACACTCATACATTCTTTTAACAATTTTTACCACTCTTCTGAGTTTCAGATTCTTTCACCTAATGCCTCTTTTACGTTTCTGCATAGATATATCACAGAAATTCCAAACTCATATTTTTTTCTCCCAAATCAATACATCCTCTATTTTTTTTTCCCCCAATCATAGTGGTTAAAACCACCATCAACACAATGGCTCATTTCAGAAATCCAGGGTTCCTAGTTGGTACTGTCCTCTTTCAGGCCCCACATTCTATCCACCAAGAAGTTTCACTGCATGGTTAAAATATTTCAATTTTGTATACACATTTCCATTATCACCACCACCATGCTACTCCATGTTTCTATAATCTCTCCCTGGAAACTGCCATAGGCCTATAATGGATGTCCTCACCGCCACTCTAAATCCCTCTACCCAAAACTTTTTGAGCACAGAGTGACACATTGACAACATAAGTCTGATTGTGTGAACCCCAGCGTCTCATCACCAGGTTTTCAAAAGCTACATTGGAGTAGCATAAAATATCAACACCTAATGTGAACAATAAAACTCTTCATCTAACTGCCAAATTTATTCTTTTCCCTCCTCTTCCTCTCCTTTATGTTGCAGTACATGGGACTTCTTGCGCATCCTACTAATAACCATGTTCCTTACTGCTTCAGAGCTTTTTCACAAGAAATCTCTCACTCCTTCCCCACAAAGTATCTACACAATATATTCAGCACATTCATAGTTCCTCCCTTTTAGTTACCCTTTCAGGGAATAATTTTCTGATATTTTTAGTATTCGTAAGTCCTTTCTTTATGGGTAATCTCTTATTTCCCCATTTATTTTTTACTGATAATACTTATTATGCCTTATAGTCATAAAATTTTTGTATAATGCATTAATTAGAAATGTTTTGCCTGCTTAAAATAGAATATATTCTAAAAGTAAGTTAGAACATAAGAATATTTAGAGTTTGCTGCAGGTTGGCATATCTGCAGTCTCCTTAGTCCTTCTCTGAATTTCCAAGGTAGCAGCCACAATAGCAAAAACTATGTTTACACACCAGTTATCCATGTGATGAGGAAAAAAAATGATATTTTTCTGGTAAAACTTTTTCCTCACCAGGGAAGAAAATAAGTCTCAGAATCTTCCCTCTCTATTTGGCAGGAACTGATCACATATTCATCCCTAGCCTAATCGAAGGCAAGGAGAAATGAGAACAACACGATTGGCCTAACCCAAACATGTTGATACAGGGAATTCTCAAAATGTCTAATTGGCCTTAGACAACTCTCTTGTCATTCTACAACTGCACAATTTCCATGTGAAAAATTCCATAGGAAGAATAACTGATATATGAAGAAACAATGTGAGATAATAGCTTGGCATATTAAATTTGAGAAAATGGCTATGGGTTAAGAAAATGAAAATTGTAGAAAGGAACTTGAAATTATTTGATCAACTCCTACTTCAGTAATCATTCTATAGCATTCATAACTGGCAATCATGTATTGTCTGCTTGAACAATTTCAAAGATGATAATCTCATTATTTTCCATATCACTTATTTGAATTTGGACTTAACTGATTTTTTTTAATTGTTATATTTTTATTATTGCCCTTATCCTGTTCCATAAGATGTAATGCAATTTCAATGCAGATTCCTTAACTACTTTACTTGTGCTATACTTTCTAGAGTGCTTCTCTTCTTCCTGAGACCTCAGGGATTTTGTTTTTCTTTCTTTCTTGGTATATTCTAGTAAATTAATACCAATCTTAGAAAAACGTGATTTTTGTAATGCACACAAAAAAGAATATGAAACTTTTGTATATGAAGCTTCACTCATAAATCTACATTAGTTTAACTTTGATTTCAGGAAGTGTTTTACACTATTAACATATTTAAATTGTATTCAACTAAATACTTAACCATCTTTTACCAAACCTAATACTAAATAATTAACCATCTTTTACCAAAACTACTTATGAGCCAGGCTTGGGGACTATATTTTTGTTGTTGGACTATTTTTGTTGTTGGGGACTATATTTTTGTTCTATATATATATATATATATATATATATATATATATGCTATATATATATATAGAACATGAGGGGCAGAGAGAGGGAGAGACAGTATTCCAAGCAGGCTTCACAACATCAGTGCCGTGTGACATGGGACTCGAACTCATGAACTGTGAGATCATGACCTGAGCAGAGATCAAGAGTCAGACGCTTGATCCACTGAGCCACCCAGGTGCCCCTGTTGTTGGCTTTGTTTTGTTTATTTTTGGTAAATAATTTTATATTTATAGAGTTCATGTATGTTGAAATGTTAGTCAATTAACCTCTTATATTTATTTTATAATACTCATGATAATTTTTTCACTATTAACACTTGGCTGTTTCTGAGATTTGTAAGACTTTCAAGACCTTTTTAGACACAAAATCTATCATCAAGTATGATTGCAATCCAGTTTTGACTAAAATCTGATAAGCAGTACCTTTTTCAACACTATAGAAATCATTGATTGGATTGTTGACAAGGTAAGGCCAGTGTTTTGTAGTAAGTTATCTGAAACTCTCCCAAGTGAGAGTGATTCATCAGTACCAAATGGGTGCTGTTTTTCAATAAGCTTCGAATTCACAGATCTTTTCTATTAGTCACCTAACTTTTGTGCCATTTTTCCACAATTAAAAGCAATATCATGAAGTGCTTGATCATTTGTCTTGCTGAAATGAAAACACAAACACACACACTTTAGATCATTCCTTGATGTACAAGATTAGTAGAGTTACTATAAATAAAAATAGAATGAGATTTGACTGGACTTGATGTTTAGTGAATTCCTACTTTACTAATTCTTTACTAATCTACTTTACTACTTCTTCCAGAGATTAGCGGCAGATAGCCTTAGCAATTTATAGAATTTATCTTTTTCACAATGAGGAGAGAGATTCTATCTCCGTTCTCCTGCTGTAGTTCCAAGTTATTACCAATTCTCAAAAGTTATTGATAATGGCTTCACAATTAATACATTTAAATGTTTTCAGAATTCTGGGGTTTGAATGCCTGAGTCTGGCAATGCTATCCCAGCAGAAATATATTTTAAATATTTGCTTCATCTCTTGTAAACACCTTGACAAAATCTCCCCTTTTTAACAAGAGTGGAAGTGTTTCCGTAATGAAACTTTCAGTTGTAACTAAAAATAGCATCTATTCCTTCCTACCCACACCCCAGTAAATATATGCAAAACTAGATTGTCAAGCTTTCTTTATTAAATGAAACATAAAACATTGGCCCATCACATTCAAGTGCAAAGACATTGTTTAAGGTATGAACCTATTAATATTTCTTTGTCCCTGATTCAGGGAAATATAGAAAAGACACTGAAATAGGGTAGAAACTTAAAAACGCATTTTTAAAAAGATATAATAAAAATATAGTTTACTTATAGTTCCTGATTATGACCATTTTCAAACACTGCTAAAACATATTATGTGACTAAAAGTATAAGATATTTTTCTATGGATTATCAGCATTTCTAGGACACTATTAAATGTAGAAATGAACTGCAGTGAATTAAGTAAAAGGGACATGAGACTCCTTCACAGTTAGTGGCTCTTCCCATATATGGAATTTGGGGTTAATTAAGCTCCAAATAGATGGGTGAAAAGGAAAACTAAAAATCAAAGGATTTATTCCTAACTCTGTCTCTACTATGCAAGTATAAAGCCAAATATGCCAATCCAAGACCCCACTTACTTCGTCTTCAAAATGAGAGGTCTATTAAAAAAACTTCTGATCTTCCTTTCATCTCTGAAATTTGATAATTCTAAATTCTCAGCTCTCCTCACATTTATTTTCATGACCTGTTTGTTGGCTTGTATCGACCATCTGTATTAAAAAAATAATAAGTAGCTGGTTAAATATCATGTATAAAAACATCAATACATCCTGTTCCTGACTTCTTTTTCTTTTCTGTATTTGACCGCTACATATCTGAACTGATAAACCGAATTTAATCTATGGTGCCTAACACATTCTTGCAATGACTAATCTTTATCAATCACTAAAGTTTGTTGTGCTAACTTTGAAATAGCTGTTGATAATGTAGTTATTTCATCCAATTGTAACAAAAAGAATTTAATGAGTGTTTGAAGTGTGTGCGATTATGCTATTTGAAAATTATACATTTTCCAAGATAAGGATTAAACACAAATCAAAGGAAGTCAACATTTCATTATGAATGGAAGTGATTATATGTAATCGGCAAACTTTGAAGCTTTCTCCACTAGCATACTGAATAATCAACACTGTTGTTTTGTCATTATCAGTTAAGATTGCACTTTTGTAGCTTTTGAAATGCCTGCTGTTTGTATAGTGGAAGGTAAAGAGAAAAGTTTGTTTTCCCAGTAACATTTCATTGATTGTTTGCTCTGCATTGAGAGTTTGTGACACTTTATCTCCCTGGCAGCTGGACTTTTTACCTGTCTTATATGGTGTGGTTTCATTAGAACCTAATTGATTTTGCAGTTGATGAACTCAGTGTTAGTATGTGTCTCTTATAATGAACGGTTTTCTACATGGACCTTCTTTCTTCTAGTGATATGAGAATAATTGACTCACAATTGTGTACTGAGTCACAAGTACTCAGTATTGTACACTGAACGTACAATAAATCACAGTGTACTAAAATTGTAAAACATTACTTTGATCCAGTGCTAATGTGGTATTTATTTCTTATCTAAGGCAAAGATATTTCCTACATCACTCCTTGCCAAGTTTTATCTCATCAAGGTTGATAATTAAAAAGCGATGAAACTTTATGTAATTCATTTTGGATGTCAAACAATGGCTTTACAAAATGGGAGACAATCATAGCATGCAATCTAAAAATAGTCTTATAATGAGTTCTCATATTTTTCACAAGTAAACCATAAAGTTTGTTTCTAGGTATCGCTTTCCCCTAAATATTTTTCATGAGTGTGTGTGTGTGTGTGTGTGTGTGTGTGTGTGTGTGTGTGTTTATTTTCATGTCTGGACTTTTCCATGGTGACTTTTCAGCATTTAGACAATGTTATTGACTCTTTCCTTCATGAAAAATGTTTTTAAAGTCAAAATTACAACTTGATATATGTGGTAGGGTAGTTCTTTTATCAAACAGTATACCCACGGCCCTATTGTAAGAAAAATACAGCATGTTTGACTTTCTGTAAGAAAACTCCAAGACTTAATGAGCTAAAGAAAGCCCTAAGTGAAGTCCACTGGCCTATTATTTTGTTGTTCATGGGATTTAATAACCATGTGGAAAGCATTGTTCACTGTACTAGAGGGTGGCCCCATTCAGGTAAAATCTTAAATGTACCAGCAAAGCAAGATGTGGGACCTCTTCTCTCTATTCAGTTTTAATCTCTTTCTTTCAGGAGCACTAAATTCATAGCTTCAAGTTGATTAAATTAAAAATTCAATTAAATACATATTTTTAAGTGGATACACTTGCTTTGAACGGAACAGCATCTTCTGAATTATAATCAGTTTTCAGAAGAAATCTTCATCCTAGATAGCCATTGCTATTTTCTATGAGAAGTTATTTAGCATGTTTTAAACCAGAAAATTTAATATGCACTCCAAAGATCAAAGGACCAATAGTTAAAAGCTAAATAAGAATATCTTTGTGTAATTTTCTATTATTCTGTTTTACTGAGGATAAAAGACTACCCAGAATGTTGTGTTAAAAAAAGATCCTTTTATCATGTCTATATTTTTAAAGTTTTCCTGTGCACTAATAATTCTCTAACATTTGACCTTTATTACTTATTTTAAATCAAATTACATGATATGTACTTCTTTCACAAAATTCTTCATTATAGGAAAACATCTTGCTCTTCTAAGATCAAGAATTATGTTAAACCTAGCTGAGCGTTATCGTTATCTCGACATCTGAAGTAAATATATATCTAGGAGAAACCAACACTCAGAAAAACTTTGAGGTCCTAAAGCTATCTTTTAGCACTTTAAAGATGCAGTAGATTTTAGTAAAATACTGTATTAAATTTGACTGCTTGTGGAGGTTATGTTTTTTAAAGATGTAAATTAAATGTAGTATTTCCATAATTAAGTATAAAGCAAACTAACAAATAAAAAGTGTTAACATCACACTTGTCCTAGAGCTATGTTCCTAGAGGTAATAACATAAATTAAACTAAGGCTTTCAGGTACTTGGATGAATGAACAGCTTTCTGAAATATATCCTCAATCAATCCTTTCCATCTGGGAGATGGGGAAGCTCCAGCTTTCATCATGTCCCGTCATGTGGTTTGGTTTAGTAAAAAGTCTAAATTAGACCTGCTACGGAACAGCACCCTGAAATGCAGAGAATTTAGTCACTGAGTGAGAAAAAATTACAATTTGTATTTGAATTTTTAAATGACAAGAGTTATTTCCTATATTTGAATTCTTAGCACTTAGTATATTACTTAGGACTTGCTATGTGGTCAGTGGGCAGTATGTATTTATTATGTTTGTTTTTGTTGAACTAATAGCTGATCCCCATAAAACAATAGTAAACAGGGTAAAAACAAGAGGTGGAGTCCATGATTTTTTTTTTTTTTTTAATCAGCTTCTGGCTGATTTCATTAAGTACACTATATTATACTTTAAGATTTGGCCAAGTCACAGATGCATATTTCTCTATTTATTCTACTTCCTGAGAACCACAAATAGTTATTATATTTCTGAAAAATAATAAGGGAGTATCTGCTCTTTTTGTAGTTACAGAAATATCTGTATTATCATGTGGATGGTTTTCAGTGACATCAAATGCAGTCATAGTCCCATCTTATAAAAAGGAGCTGAAAGTCAGAATGTGTCATTTACTTACTTACATACTTACTTTTTTGGTTCTTGAGTATATGGATATCCTGAAAACAGATGATTTGTGACATATTCTTACTCATACACAGGCAATAAAAATGTCCTTTTACCTAGGAAGAAATGAGCACCATAAAGTTTTCTCAGGTATAGGTTATTTGAAAAAGATTGAAGAACAACTTTATAATTAATATTTATGTTTTTTAATTCTTATGCTTATAATAGACAAAATAATAACTTAGCAACTAGACAATTGAAAAATACAATTAGCTACCATAACTTTTAAATGTCCTCTTTTGACATTATTTCTACCAACAAACCCTACTGATATCATAAATTCAAAACAGAATTTATTTTTTATTCTCTTGTGTTTTCTTTTACATGTTCTCAGAGGAGATGAATTTTTTTATTCTTTTAAAATAAATATTTTAACAGGGTCTTCTCTATATTAATTCTTAAAGAAATTTTTACAGAAATTTCCTGGTTATGTAATAAACAGAATATGATGTATTATTTTTAGCTTTCTTAAATATGGTTAGTGTTAAAGAATTTTGGTTATTAACTCATACATCTCCAAAGTACAGTTTATTTAAACAATAGTTAAGTAATCATGTGTTACAGTTTACATATGAAAATGAATGTATGTGTTCCATGCATGCAATGAAAGCAATTAAAAACTTATATGTATGCAAAGAACATCTTTCTCTCCCTCTATTTTTCTCTTTCTCCTATAAAGACTTAATTTCATCCTGGGATGCAAACTAAGAATTATTCCACCCAGAAACTTATGGAATTTATCTCCATAAGATATTGATTAGAACTATATAAAATAGGGACGCCTGGGTGGCTCAGTCGGTTGAGCGTCCGACTTCAGCTCAGGTCATGATCTCACCACTCGTGAGTGAGTTTGAGCCCCACGTGGGGCTCTGTGCTGACAGCTGCGAGCTTGAAGCCTGCTTTGGATTCTGTGACTCCCTCTCTCTCTCTCTGCTCCACCCCTGCTCATGCTCAGTTTCTCTCTGTCTCTCAAAAAATGAATAAACGTTTAAAAGAAACTAAAAATAAAGAACTATATAAAATATGTCCAAGTCTTTCCTGTATTTAAACAAATTTTCAGTGAACAATTAGGTACCCATGTAGAGAAGATCATGTATATTTTATATACATTGGAATACCTTGGATATACATGGGTAATAAAAAGTATACCCACAATGTGAACCTGTGCACATATCCATTGGAGGGATAGAGATACTTAACAGATTTCAGGTTATACAGAGAATATTTTTCATGAATACTTCTATAACACTTCCCATGCTCTAAATCATAGTTGTATAAGAATAAAATTTAATTAGTGCTAGATAATTTTTTGGACCTTCACAAATGCAGTATGATAAAAATGTCACCTTTGACTTTCTCCATATTTATGTTGTGTGAGAAATACCTAGAAAACCAGAAGCAAGAAATATATATTTTAATGGAAAATTTCTTTTATGAATTCTCTCTCCAAAATGTAAATAAGATATGACCACTGGAATAGTAGCAATCAAAGCATTGTGATCAATGTGTAGAATCCAAGTACTCTTGCTTGTCTTTAATAAGGTCTGAAATATGAATACCAGACCTTCACCATTACACATGGCAGGACAGCACAATAGTCCAAGAAGAGAAAATTCTTCAGGAAGACCCATATCAGTTCAAGTGAGGCTTATTTTAAATAGGATGATAGTTGGGCTCGCATTTCTTTTATCATTGTTGCTCCAAAGTTGTGGGGATTATTGAAGAGAATGAGTCAATATCACATTCCCTAACTCCCAACTTTCATTTTTTGAAATTTTTTTCCATATTTTCTTAAAGGTTTACTTACTGGAGGGATTTTTCCCCCTAAAAGAATGCACACTCATCTGGAAGATACCTTAGTGAACACATTGACTCACCCCTTCAATTAACAGAGGAGGAAAATGAGTCTAGAAAGAATGATGAATTTTAAGGGTGATGCAGCAAGGTAGTCAAATGCCTCAAAATAGAATAATTACCGACATCTTACCTTCATTTTTCCCCACAATGTTAAACATATATCCTAAGCTTTATATGATATTCAAATTTTTATGAGAAGTTAATTTTTATTTAAACTAATTACCTTTTGCCTTTTCTTCTTGCCTTTTAACTTTTCCTTCTTGTTTAACTCCTTATCAAATTCTGTCAACTGAGGCATCAGTGTCTAGGGCTCTCTTTCCAAAGATAGAACAATTTAGAAATCAGAATTTACATAAATTTCTATTGAACATTTCTTAAATGTATTAGTTTTGTTCAGAACCTAGGTGAGATTTTATGTACCAATTAATTTTTTTTGAAAATTAAAACAACTTTTTCATAATAGGATTGAGCAACATATTTTATTTTATTTTTTTTTTAATTTTTTTTTCAACGTTTTTTATTTATTTTTGGGACAGAGAGAGAGACAGAGCATGAACGGGGGAGGGGCAGAGAGAGAGGGAGACACAGAATCAGAAACAGGCTCCAGGCTCCGAGCCAGCAGCCCAGAGCCTGACGCGGGGCTCGAACTCACGGACCGTGAGATCGTGACCTGGCTGAAGTCGGACGCTTAACCGACTGCGCCACCCAGGCGCCCCAACATATTTTAAATCAATGAACTTTATTTCATAGAGCAGTTTGAACTTTACAGGGAAATTGAGTAGGAAATGCAAAGATCATATACTCACTCTCCACTCTGCCCTACCAGAGTTTCCTCTATTATGAACCTTTTGAATTGGGATATTTGTTATATATGGCATATTTGTTATAACTGATGAACTCATACTGATACACTACTATTAACTTAAAGTCCAGTAATTTACATTACAGTTCTCTCTGTTGTATAGTACTATGGATTTCTCCAAATGCATGATGGTATAATCCACCATTATAATACTATATATTGTCTGATGCAAAATAATTTCACTGCCCTAATACTCCTCTGTGTTCCACAATCCTCTCTTCAATCATTGGCAACCACTGATCTTTTAACTGTCTCCACAGTTTGTCTTTTCCAAGATGTCATATAGTTGGGATTATAAAGTGTCTAGTCCTTTCAGACTAGCTTCTTTCAATTAGCAATAAGCATAGCATTTAAAAAGGTTCCTCCATGTATGTTTGGCCTACTCCATGTAGTAGTGGCCTACTAGCTCATTTACTTTTATTTCCCAATAATTTGCCATTTTATGGATGTACCACAGGTTGTTAAAAAATATTTGTTCACCCATTGAAGGCCACCCTAGTTACTTCCAATTTTGTTTTGAATAAAGCTGTTACACAAATTTGCATGCAGGTTTTTGTGTAGACATACACAAGCTTTCAAACCCTTTAGGTCCATACTTAGGAAAGTAAATTGCTGGATATGACTATGTTTAGTTTTGCTATTAAACAGCCAAACTACTTTCCATAGTGTCTGTACCATTTCGCAATTCCTACCAGCAATGCTAAAGAGGCTTTATGTTGGTCTGAATCTTCACCAGTATTTGTTGTCAGTGTTTTGGATTTCAGTCATTCTAATAGGTACGTGGTACTTCTTGTTTTATTTTACAATTCTCTAATGACATATTATGTTAGATATCTTTTCTTATGTTTATTTGCCATCCATACATCTTCTTTGGTGAGATATTTGTCCAGATGAAAAAAATATTCTCCATGAAAGAAAAATTTGTTGAGTTGGATTTCATTAAAATTAAAAATCTCTGCTCTGTGAAAAGCACCTGTACAGAATAAAAATGTAAGCTCTAGATTGGAGAAAAATTTTGAAAATCTGTATCTGATAAAGGAGTTCTATAAAATTTAGGCAAAGAACTCATAAATCTCACCATGAGAAAGCACACAGCCAAATCAAAAAGTGGGCAACACATTTGAGCAAACAATTTTTTTAAAAATAACAATAAATCGTATGCTCTCATGAGTGTAAAATTAACTATAGCATTCTATTAAACCGTGGACTTACTTAATTTTGCACAGTGTTTTTTTTTATGTTTATCAGTCCTTATTTTTAGAAGGACTATTTTCCAGCTTGTAGAGAATGAAATGGATTACTTAAAGTTCATTAACTGGAAAAAAAAAAACAACTCTAACAGCATTAATTTTAAAAATGAGAAAAATGCTTTTGTCTATATTGTCAATATAGATTAAAACGAAAAGAATATTGATGTATTATTTTTAAATAATAGCTTTATTGAGATATAATTTACCTACTATAAAAATTTAACCTTTTAAAGTATGCATTTCAGTGTTTTCTGAATCATCACAGAATTATGCAACCACCTACATCTAATTGTAGAATATTTTAGTGATTCCCTAAAATAAAGCTGTACCCATTAGGTGCTACACCCCACCCAGTTCCCCCAGTCCCTGACAACCACCAATTTACTCTCTGTCTCTATAGATTTGTCTATTCTGGAAATTTATTATAAATGGGATCATACACTACATGGTATTTTGTAACTGGATTTTTTTAACTAATTATGTTTTTGATGCCCATCCATGTTGAAGCATGGAAAAATACTTCACTTCTTTTTTGTCAAATAATATGCTATTGTGGTGATTTAGCATTGACAGAGTGACATTTCATGCATGTCTCATGCAAGGTATGTATTGAGCAATGATGATGTGTTTAGAAGCTTTTCTTCAGACAATTGGTAATTCATTAAAAGGAATGGCAATTGATTTTTAGAAATGGAAATATTGTCAATTTTTAGTACATATTCAAAGATGCAGCAGGGATCCAATTAACTCTCTTTAATACAATTTAAACAAAAGTACCCACCAAAAGTACCCACCCCGTGAAAACACCTGAGAAATGTAAAACTACCTATGGTTATATACATGGCTGAGTGAAAATAAAGCAAATTATTGCAAAATAATTAGAATTTTTTAAAAAAATTTAAAAATGTGGTAAAAACATACAATTACTAAAAATAAATAATTAAAAATACTTTCATAATTAAAGCATGGAGTGAATGTTTTTTGTAAATAATAAATCTTAAACTATATAAGGATATATATATATACAGTTTTAAGTTTTCTTAAAACTTTCTTAAGTTTAGAGAAAGCCTGTTAGGAAATTTTATGCACTCACTTACCTGGGTAATTGACAACTTGCCTGGGTAATTTCAGTGCTATCATTCTGAAATACCAACATGATTTCAACATGATATACATATAATTATTTTAAAAGATTAAAGACCCATTTATTCAGTGGACTGATCTTATTAAAATAATTTAATATATTTAATGTATAAGGTCTGCATATTTAACATGAGAGAAATATATGGTTTTTATACATTGACAAAAGATATAAATTACAAAGAGAATCAGTTTGATATAAAATCTATGCTAAAGCCTGTTTGGAATTCATAAGTTGCTAAAATGTGTAGAAATTGGCATTTTAGGGAATAAACTAATCAAAAACGTGTTAATTCTTTTCTTAGTGGACCTTGTCTTGGATCACTTGAACATTTAGCTATTTTCATAGATTTTTATTTGTTGGTATTATTGACCGATTATTCTGGCTTACTTTGGGGAATGTAACATTGAGAAGTCTTATTGTCACTGTACTATGTAGCTCCCTTGGTATGACCTTAATTTGCTCACATTATGGAAATGTGTCATCCTAAATAAATAGCAGAATAAACTTTAGCATTTACATTGATATAGTTTAAAATTTATATTAGCAATTATTACACTTTTCTTAGTGACCCAAGGGTAGAATATTCATCTTGTTTTATATTAATCTATAATTTATCATCAGAAAAAAGAAACCACAATAGTGCAAGTCACTAGTGCATTGCACCATTGCGACTATGATTAAGGAGTGATTTGTTCCTTTCAAATAAAAGTAATTTAAATAACTGATCCAGTATTGTTTGATTAGGGAAATAAGTAGGAAAAGAGTTCTGAACTAAATAGAGAACTTAATTCCTTATGAAAAACATTATAAATAATTTATTGAACATCAATTATTATTACCATAATAATATTCTACACAAATCAAAATAGTTCTGAAACCAATAGCAGTAAGTAAACACTGATGATGAAGTTTAAGAACAAAAAGTTTTATGGGAGTGAGGTGGAGATATACTTAGTTTCTATCAGAATAGTCCTTTATAGATCCATAGACTTCCAAAAAAATTTAGCTCAGTCAGCAATGACTCCTACACAATGTACGGTTGTAAAGCAAACATCTAAAATATATTGAAAGACAAAAGCCTACAATCGATTCTGAATTCTCTTTGGACATTTCTTTGTATGTCTATAGATTTTTATTTTTTAGCTTTTTAAATCGTTATTTAAAATTCTAGTTAACATAACAGTGCAATATTGATTTCAGGAGGTAAACTCAGTGGTTCATTGCTTACATACAACCCCCAGGGCTCATCACAACAAGTGCCCTCCTTAATGCCCATCACCCGTCTAGCCCATCCTCCATCCACTTCCCTCCATCAACCTTCAGTTTGTTCTCTATTGTCAAGAGTCTCTTATGGTTTATTTCCCTCCCTCTTTTTGTTTTTTTTTTTTTTCCCCTTTCCTGTATGTTCATCTGGTTTGTTTCTTAACTTTCACATATTAGTGAAATCATATGGTATTTGTCTTTCTCTGGCTGCCTTATTTTTGATGGCTGGATAATATTCCATTATCTATATATACTGCATCTTCTTTATCTGTCCATCAGTTGATGGAAATTTGGGCTTTTTCCATAGTTTGGCTATCGTTGACAATGCTGACACAAATATTGGGGTGCATGTACCCCTTTGCATCTGTATTTTTGTATTCTTTGGATAAATACCTAATAGTGCAATTGCTGGATCATCAGATATTTCTATTTTTCACTTTTTGAGGAACCTCTATACTGTTTTCCAGAGTGGCTGCACCAGTTTAGATTCCCACCAACACTGTAATAGGGTTCCCCTTTCCACATATTCTTGCCAACACATGTTGTTTCTTGTGTTGTTAATTTTAGCCATTCTGACAGGTGGGAAGTACCTCACTGTGGTACCCAGTGATTAATCAGTTACATATAACACCCAGTGCTCTTCCCAACAAGTGCCATCCTTAATGCCTATCACCCATTTAGCCCATCCCCCCACCCACCTGTATAGATTTTTGAATTACATCCATTTTATACAATACTAAGTGTTAACTTGGAATCATTTTATAAAGTTGTCTTTCCATTCTATCAATGATATTTAACTGAGTGTATATACAGATTCACATAGTGAATTAAATTCTGGCCACCATTGACTTCCACAGAGGAAATTCTCTTTTGATAATAACTGCCAGGCAAATATCTTTCTCCCAGGCTGAGTTCCCCCAAGCCAAAGTTAAGTTATTTGGACAAAAGTTGGAAATTGTTCATCAGATTATTTGAATGCACATAGAACTACTCTATAACTTGAGGGTGTTGCCTTTTTTTTCTTATTTCTTTTTAATTTTATTTTATTATGTTTTGTGTGTGTGTTTCAAATTTTAATTTAAATTACAGCTAGTTAACATATAGTGTAATATTAGTTTCAGGAGCAGAATTTAGTGATTCATCACTTACATACAACACCCAATGTTCATTTACAAGTGCCCTCCTTAATATCCTTCATTTATTTAGCCCACCCCCCACCCACCTTACGGGGGTTGCTTTGTAATTTACCTGCTTCGTTATGTGTCATGGATTTTTTTTCATTTGCCAGTTCCACTAATTCTGAAAATATGTACAAATTATATCTGGCAGGCCTGATCTATGTACTGAATTCCAAATTATGTAGCCAAACAAACTTGACATTTAAACTAATCCTGATCTTGATTGAGACTTTCTAATATTTAGGGCTCACCTAAAGTATCTTCATCAGATCAAAGATCACTCTATCACTCAACCTGTTTGCATTTTATTCATATATTATATAATGATCTGATATTCTTTGTTTATCCATTGTCTTGGGTATTATCTATGTCCTCCAACAGAATGTAACTTTCCCAAGAGCAGACATCTCTTCTGTCTTGTTCAACATTTTATCCACAGAACCTAGAATATCTGCACATATAAGGTTCTCATCAATTATTTGTGGCATGAATAATTCTTTCCTCTCATGTGTCTATCCACTGCACTACTCAATGCATTTCTTTTCATAGAGATGCTACCAAACTAATTTGCATTCCAGATTTATGAATTACCTATGTGATACAATCTCTGCAGTATTGACATTTGAACCAGAAAAATTGTTGTGGGGACTGTCCCATTTATTTTCAAATATTTAATGGCTTTCTTGGCCTCTATCTACTTCATGTCAGGCAAGCAGATTTCTCCATGTATTCTCATACTCTTACCTTTAAACCACAGCCAGCTTATGTTCATAGTCCTTCCATAATACCTTTACATCCCCATTTACTGTTTTTGTGCTCAGGCATTTTTCAACATTTCTCTGGGTTATTGTATTTCCTTGGCATGATTGATTAATTTACTGAATAAAAACCCAGTACCCAGTTTCTTTCCTTAAACTTGTTTCAGCAAGCATAAGTAGGATGATTATCAGAAGAGTCTGAGACAGGGGCACCTGGGTGGCTTGGTTGGTTAAGCGTCCGACTTCGGCTCAGGTCATGATCTCACCATCCGTGAGTTCAAGCCCCGCGTCGGGCTCTGTGCTGACAGCTCAGAGCCTGGAGCCTGCTTCCGATTCTGTGTCTCCCTCTCTCTCTGCCCCTCCCCTGTTCATGCTCTGTCTCTCTCTGTCTCAAAAATAAATAAATGTTAAAAAAAAAAAAAAAGAAGAGTCTGAGACATGAAATATGTTGATATAGTCTGTTCTTTTTGATGGAATTTCCTACTCCCTTTTCTAACATGAGACTGATGATTTGTCTTCATTTCTCTTGACTGTGCTGAACATTAGCCATTTTCTTGTATGAAGGTTAATATTCTTTTTTATTATGAATGACTCTCACATCACCTACTGAGTCATAAACTTCTTGGTCTTTCATCAATAATTTTGGTTTCTGTACTTGCTACTATTGGGATTTCTCACATATTCTGAAGCCATAAAGTCAATGTGTTTGGCCTTATTTTACCTAAACAAGTCATTTCAATTTAACTCTTTAAATTCCATCTTGTAGCAACAGATTTTAGCCAATTTGTTATTAATCATATATAGAGTGATGCCCCGAGATGGCATAAGTGAAAGCATATTAAATATCATACTGACTTTCTGCCTTGGCCTATTAAAAAGCAACAACAACAACTAAGTCTGTGTATGTATCTGTTTGCAACTTTCAGAATACTTTTAATTTCACAAAGATATATGCCATTTTCAAACCTTTTATAACTACTCATGCTCAGTGCATACACAAACATGCATGCACATAAAACTTTTTTTTATATACCGAGAGAGTTGAAATATATACTTATATAGTTATTGTTTCAACTCTAAGCCAAAAAAAAAAGTTACACCAAATTGTTTCATGCTAATAAGGAACAAAATTAAGTTGTTTTATTATTCTATAATGATGGATGTATCCAGCTGTTGTTTCTTTAACTTTATTCTTGACTTTTTCTTGCTATATGTACAATTTTATAGTCATTAAACAGCAGAAAGCATATTCATAAAATTCTTTATATTTTATGTATATAATATATTACATAATAAAATTTAACTTACTAATTTGCCACAAAGGAGAATTAGTCAAATTATATTTTCCATTTTCAAGACATTTCTCCAGGTGAAAAGTACAATCTTTAAAAAATTTTTTACAAACAAGCTTGTAATGAAATGACCTACATAGTACTTTTGTTCATAGTACTTTTGAAATAGAATTATATTATTTATCTTTATATCCTATATCAATTAAATATTTAATTAATCACTTGGTTAAATAAGACTGGGAAGTGAATTTTCGTAGTGATCACTTCCATCATGGTCAAAAGTCAATGATGTTGTTCTTTTAACTGTTAGATTTAATGTGGGTTTTAAATTGTTTCTACTCATTTTAAAGTTTAGATTGAATTATGGTATCTTAAACTGAAGGAAAAAAATTTAGTTTTTAAGTTGCTATTTAAATAAAGATGAGAAAATACTTGACTGTTTTTAAGGGAAATAATTACATGCTTAATAAGAAAATTGAAATGTATCAAAACTATTCAAGTGTGGATATTTTAGAGCATAATTTAACAAATTTAGATTTTGCTTGTTATACCTATATATTTATTATGTGTAATTTATTTTCCATTTGCACAAACCATATTTGCTTCGGATAACATTCCATACCATTAGCAAATGGACTAATGTGCATTTCTTTTTTTATTCACATATTTGTTTACAAATAAAAATTTTACTCCAAAGACGTGAGTTCCATCAAGTAGATATTTTGACAATACATAATAAAGTAGATTAATTACAAATCAAAATCAAATTAGACCCATCCCATTCAAGCCCACTGAATGGGCTTGTTATAACATTATCAAAAAGTTTCTCAAATAGGGAAATTATTTATTTATAATATGAGGAATAATATAATAAAAATGCATTGATATTTTTGTAGCTAAGTTTTATATTGAACTCTCCAATTTCTGAGTGTCCAATTTATTTTTCCTTTTTTCAGTTTTTTCTTTCAGGGATCCTAACAGTTAATATTTTTTTATTTAACACTAAACTGGAAATTGAGTCGAAAGAAAGAATTTAAGGTAGCAATTAAAGCTAGAAAGATAAATAGGTTTCCTTTCCTCAATTACAAAAGATTATAAATAGTATCTGCAAAACAATATTTGTCCTGATTAAAGTTACCCTTTCAGTTTATTCAAATTTTACAAAATCAGTTCTGGTATTTTTTATCAGCAATTTTTGATCCTATTTTCTTTTATAATTTATTCTATAGAATTTCTTTAATACACGAACATGAATGTAATTAATTAAGTTCTTCGAAAATAGTTTCTTGGCAGGTACAAGTAGACCTTCATTTTGAAAAACGCACTTGAACAATAATTATAAATAATGGTTTAGTGTCCCAGAGGGTCTTGTCAGTGCAATTATTTATCTCTGTAAGGGTCTGTCATACATTTCGAATGAAAACTAAGGCACTAAATATGCAGCTTAAATCTAGCTTCTTAACAAAGGCGTGTCTACTGATTTTAGTTGTTTTTCTTTTATTTGGCATTCATACACTGTTTCCCGTTAATGTGACTATCGAAAGCAAAGAACAATAGGTGCTAAACTTTCAGAGAGCACAAGTGACAGAGAGCATTAGGACCTCTTGACTGTGAGTCCTGCAATCAGGGGGGTCCGTGTACTGCAGGTGAGGATTACACACGGAACATCTGCTTCATTGGGGTGAGAGTTGATGACAGTGCTCTGTCTTAATCCTGTAACAAGCCTACTGGTTAAAAAAAAACAACAACTTGGGGTAATTTCTTTCGCAAATAGAGCTACTGCCAGCAGGTGAGGATGTAGCCATCTGTACATGAAGAGCTACCCAAACGAATAAAATCATAGTTTTCCTTCAATGTAGTCCATTAAGGTAAAGGGCAAAGAGTGTCATCTTGGATAAGACCACAGAAAGGATGGAAATAAAACAAACCTGATACATCCTAAGGAGCACTACTCTATCACTTTTCAGGGATAACACCTCATTTCAGCTAGGCACTGACTGAGCTATATCGCTAAAGAGCTGCTGTAAACTGATTTGTAAATATTATGCGTAACAGATTGATCAATGGTAGAAACTGACCTCAGGAATTTAAACTCATATATTGGTTTTCTGAATGTTGTCACCTCTTGGCATATCACCTCTTACACACCTGGCTTTATTTGCTAGGAGCCATGCAGCTTTCCCTTGCTGGATAGAATGAGATACCTTTGAGGCTAGAAGGGAGTTTTAGAAAGCTCTGGTCACTACCATTATGCTTGCCAATAAGTATTTATTAAATGAGTCTAATCATCTTGTTCATCAAAAAGCCAATAGAAGTAATCTAAAAAGATTTTCTTTTATTTTACTGGAAAACTGAAAGCAAAATCTAGTAAAGATTTAATTTCATTCAAATCCGTCTCTCTTTGTAATGTTCTTGCTACTACTAATTTGGGTTTCTGTGAGGAGGCAAAGGGCATGATATTCTGAGTCAGAATGCACAAATCATCTGTTTGTAGCTTCCAACAATATGAGAAATATTCTTGTCAAAACTGACCTTGTAAAAGTGGATTTTGTGAGTTTTTAAGAATACGAAATTCCAGGAAACGTTAAGTCTTATTTCAGCTGTCTTTCACACTGATAAAGAGCCTAAAATGAAGACGAAATTATTTTCTGTAGATTGTTAAAAGCATGTAAAACTGCATTATGCATTTTCAAACTATATTGATATTTTAATTGCCAAACAAGATGTTTAAGGATTTAAAATTAAGGTAGCATCTCAGCATCTGAATTTCTACACTAACATTCTCTCTCATATCAAAGCTTCATAAAGAGATTGTATTCTTTCAACATTAATATTGAATTATTTTATTCACTTGATATTTTTATACATGATAGATTTTAAGAACTGTTTTAACTTATAAACACTTTTTGCTTTTATATTTTAATCACTAGATTTAATTTGAAATCAAAGTAGAAAAAACTCTCTATTTTTTTTGTTGGGAGTGTAATGCTGGTTCTGAGTGTTTCTGTAAGGCTTTGCACATATTACGACTACGCTACTGAGATGTCCTCTCTGAGCTTTTTAAGCCAATTATGAATTAAGAAATGCGGCTCTGCTTCCTGACCAAGAAGAAGCCACCCAAGCGCAATATTCTAACTCCTTAGAGAATAATTTTTCCTTAATGGGTTTTACTTCAGTGACTCATACTGATTATGTAAGATGCAACACAATTAAATACGCTTCTGTGCGCTTTGCACACGTGTACACGTGTATCTGGAACAATGCCGCGACATTTGCAGTTGCTTCTTTAAATAGCTTTAAAAAAGGAACAAGCAAGAGCACAGAGATTACCGAGAGCCACTTAAGTGGAGAAGAGTGGGAAAGGCTGGATAGGACAAGAAGAACTTTAGCAGAAGGAGCCAGGCTCCCAGAGAAGAGGCTGATTGTTTCTGTAAGGTTAGGAGTCATAAGGCGGACTGGAGCGATGGGGGCTAGAGATGCGATTTGAAAAGAGTCAATTAAGTCCAAAGAGGCAGGGAAGTGGTTCCAGATGGCAGGTAAAACATAGGAGGCAGAGAAAGTGGTGGAGTGGCTGGAGGTGAAGAGGGCGAGGGGTGCCTAAAGAAGGAGACTCAGGGAGGCTTTTCAATCTGAATTTAATGACAGAATAAAATACGTACAAAGAAGCGAATGTTCTGTAACAATTTTCAATAACAATCTAATGTAATTCAAGATCCCAGTTTTAAGTACATTTGCAGCTATTGAGGGCTCTAGTGGCAGAAGCCTGCACGGAACTTTTGCCTTTCCTCCCAATACCACTCCATCACCGCAGAAGCCTGTGACCTGGGTACAAAGAAACACGTAGTTTATGGTCCACATTTTAAAATAGCCCAGTACATTTTTCAAAATAGTGTAACTCTATAATCAATAGATTTACATATATTGACAGGAAACAGAAAACTAAGTTATAAACCTATTTATTTATTTATTTATTTATTTATTTATTTATTTATTTATTTATAGTTGAACCCCAAAATATCCCATGCCAAACTAGCAATTGTTCTTATGGGATCTCAGATAGAAGAGAGAAGGAACCTTATATAGAAATGCCCTTGATTTTGATCTTCTGTTCAGATAATAGTTTAGAACAGTAAAGATTCTCCCAATATAAACACTCAGTCTGTGTTTCCAAATGGCTGCCTCCTTCAGGTGAAAGCTAACCAGCAGGGGGGAGGAAAGATCTCTCTTTTCCTTCTCTTGTGTGAAGGGCTATCTCAGCAGCATTGAGTAAAATTGCTTCGCATTGAGAGTGTACGTATTTATTAAATACTAATTTGATTTAAATTTTTTGAGCACCTATTAGGCAATGTGCTGTATACTAAGAATATGATAGATAATTAGGCAAAATCTCTACTCTCCAGAAATGTATACACAAATGAGGGCATAGAATTGAGATCATAGCTATAAAACCTAATAGAAAAAATCATCAGAGAAATACAGGATGCCATATTAAACCACTGGTTTGATTGTTAAGACATCAAGATGTCTTCTTGGGTAAGCAGATTCCAGAGCTGTAAGTACCTGTATTGTGCCAAGAGCAGCGTCATGGGGTTTCCCCCAAGGGGAGAAGCAATAGCCCCCAAGAGGTCCCAGCATGTGCTAAAGTTGTCTGGTCTCACTACAGTGTATTTTAGCTTTTTAAAAAGTTTTTAGGGCCGAAGCAGCTTGTCAGTGCATCTTATTAAACCACT
This sequence comes from Panthera uncia, assembly GCF_023721935.1. Lineage (NCBI taxonomy): Eukaryota > Metazoa > Chordata > Mammalia > Carnivora > Felidae > Panthera > Panthera uncia. Next base: position 114,751,079 of record NW_026057577.1, read on the forward strand.
CTCAGAACCACTCTCTTAGTACTACAGCTGGGAGGCAGGATGCTGGAATTTGGCTGAGAAGCCCTCGAATGACAAATACAGTACTATAATCAAGGTAACAAAGCTTTCCTTAAAGAAATGATCTTGTGTAAATCAGGGCAATATCATAGTTTTAAGAGATCCATCAGTTCTCTTTCTTACATGTTCTAGATGGGTGGTTCCCAAACTTGGCTTACAGTAGAATCGTCTGGAGAAACGTTTGTAAGAAGACTCTTGCACACACATCCCAACTGTCCCTTGGAGACCTGTTATATAGCACGACTCAGTGACAAAGCAATTTGTGTGCATACACATACATATGTTAAATTTGGTTTATGTTAAGCTTCCCAGATGATTATTGTATGCAAAGGTAGTTTTGAGATTTGGGAAGGACTAGTTTAAGGTAAAACAACTGGCCTTTGAAGCTAACTCTAAGTTCCCAATATACTTCTAAGTGGCTATGTCCCCTTCCCTCTGGCTCATTTGCAGCATCCGGCCCCGGCACAGGACAGCCCTACTCAGAACCACTCAGCACGGTCAGGGCTCCAGGGCTTCCCCACATCTCTTGCCCCAACACTCAAAACAAAAGGCAACTGCATCCAAATGCCATCTACAGAGGCCTGTGAGTTTTGCAGCTGCCAACATCAGAGGTGGATACCACTTCAGAGTGCAGGGGGGACCAGAATGGCAGAAGAGCTTGGGTGGGACAACAGATAAGCTTATTAATGTGTCCAATCATTTCCTTTCAAAGAACATAAACTCAATAGAAACTTGCATACTGAAATACCATTTCCATTTTCTTGCATCTTTTTATGTTCTGATTCTTTGTTTAAGAGGGCACCTACCAATTAGAATGTGTAAAATCACACATGATGTCTGAGGAATTTTACAATAAAAAATAATTCATATTACACTTGTATGTGCTTAGGTCCAGTGTGAGATGTAATGCTGTTTCTTTACATTGGCAACTAGAGTGATACTGAATATTAGAACTCATTAGCGAACATACATGAAAAATATAAAAAATTACTTATGTTTACTAAATTATTTTTGACAGTGCATAAAAACTCGTAAATTTTTTTAATATAATCACCTTTCCAGTTTTTTTTTTTTCAACGTTTTTTTTTTTTTTATTTATTTTTGGGACAGAGAGAGACAGAGCATGAACGGGGGGGGGGCAGAGAGAGAGGGAGACACAGAATCGGAAACAGGCTCCAGGCTCCGAGCCATCAGCCCAGAGCCTGACGCGGGGCTCGAACTCACAGACCGCGAGATCGTGACCTGGCTGAAGTCGGACGCTTAACCGACTGCGCCACCCAGGCGCCCCCACCTTTCCAGTTTTTAATACCTTAGTCAGGGTTTGACAAACTATGACTTGCTGCCTGTTTTGGTAAATAAAGTTTTATTGGAACATAGCTTCTTTCTTGGCTTACTTTTTGTTGATGGCTATTTTTGTGTTAAAATAGCAAAGTTGAGTCACTCTGACTGTTCAAGGAAAAAATATATTTTCTCTGGCATTTTACAGAAGAATTTTGCTGACTCTGTTTTAAGTTGTTATTTCAAAAGAATGCAGAGTATGTGAAAATTTTAATGAAACAACATATTTGCATTGAAATTAATTAAATACAATGCATTTTATGGAAAATATACTAACTAATGAACTATGTGGCTTTATTTTAATTCTCATCTAAACATTTCCAAAAGTAAAAACTTACCCAGATCTGGACAAGAGTAATTACACTAAATCCTTTTTAATAATATCCTGGATCCTATAAAAAAGATAGTTTTGCACATTTGGGGGGCTGTCTTCTAAGTTTGACTGATAAACTGCATTTATTTAACAATTAGTTTTTTTATATAACCTTAAATATTTAAAAATATGTTATCTGGCCCCATTTGGACTCTTACCTGGAGAGTCTGCAGTTGACTTCTGGGCTCTGTTTCATCTCTTGCTCATATAAGGAAGTGCACTGTTGTGCAGGAGACAGACCCAGGAAGAGACAGTTATCAACTTCTGTCAAGCTCAGAGAGCAAGGTGTCTAGATTGCCATGGCATTACCAACCAAGTATGATCTGCCCTCCTTTCCTGCTCCAATTCTGTATGGATCTTGAAATCAACCTCTACAGACTGGGAACAGAAGGTAGAGAAAGAAGAAAATGGCTGGCCACGCCCCACACAGCTGACAGCCAAACTGTGTTAGGCCTGACTGGGGTGGAGGGAAGAAGCCTCAAATCAAATTTTGAGTTCTTGTTTTTACCCGAGATTGGGCATTTTAATTACTGAATTAAATCTCTATTATGCAATGTAAAATAAATGAACATTTTTTTGTTACTCATGAGTGACTAGGAAAGTAATGGGACCCCTCTGAATGAAATTAATGCAAGGCTGAGAGTCACAAATAAAAGCACTTTGTGATTAAGTCATGCTCAGGAAACCTACAGTTACGTATAACTGTGCGTTATAACTCCCAATGACTTTCAATAAAGTTGGCTGTCATATAGCGTTTGAGTCCAGACTCAGGAAATCTTGCCTAGTTTTGAGTGCAGAATTCACTGCTTCACTGGGTAAACTTGGGCAAGTTATATGTTCTCCCTATGCCTCAAAGAGGCAAAAAAACAGGGATGAACTTAACCCTAAAAGAGAATTGATGTGAAGATTGAGTGAGTTAATATGTATACAGTGCTTAGAACAATGCCTGGTTCAGAGAAGTGAGCTTTGAGTGTTGCTATTTTTATTGCTATATTTTCAAATATTTATTTCAGTATAACATATAACTTTTGTACAGTACACTATACCAATCTCAAGTACACAACTTGACGAGTTTTTACAGATGTATGTACTAAAATACTGAAATCAGCATATAAATTATTTCTTGTATCCCAGAAACCTCCTTATTCTCCTTCCCAGTCAATACTCTCCCCCAGAAAGGAAACTACTATTCTGATCTATCATAACTATAGTTGAGTCTTGCCTGTTGAATCTTCACGTAAATTAAATCTCATGGTATTGACTCTTTGGGCGTTAGTTACTTCTGCTCAATTTTTCTTCCGTGAGATCCATCCTTTCTGCAGCAAGGAGAGAAGTCATTCATCTCATGATTTCATAGCTTTTCACAGCATAGATTATCACAGTTTTGTTGTTGTTGTTGTTGTTGTTGTTGTTGTTGTTGTTATTGTTGTTTTTTACCCATTCTAATGTTGATGGGCCTCTATGGTATTTGTAATTTTCATCTATTATGAACAAAGTTGCTATAAACACACTTTTACATGTAGTTTGTGGCAAAAGCATTAGATTTCACCCAACATATACCAAATTCTGTTAAACCTACAGGGCCATACACTACGCATGTGTTAGTTTTCCTCAGAAACTTCCAGTTTGCCTACTTGAATGTTCCAGTTTTTCCGCAGTCTCATCAAAACCTGGATTGACAGTCTCTAATTCTAGCTGCTCTAGTACAAGTGGAGTGACATCTGAAGGGGGTTTTAATTTGCATTTCAGTTAGACAGGAAGACTGAAGACTTGATAAACATCAAATTCTAAAGAAAATCAAATATATTTATTGTTTATTTCGATATCCTTTTTAGTGAGGTGTCTGATTAAATTTTTGCCCCTTTGATTTTTGATTTTTCTGTTCTTTTCTTTTTGATACAGAGGGGTTCTTTTTCTACTCTGAATATGAATTCATTTTGCACATATATCACCTCAGTCAATGGCTTGCCTTTCAGATCATTAAAAAATGATATCTTAAAAGAAAAACTATCTTAGGGGCGGCTGGGTGCCTCAGTCATTAAGTGTCAGAATCTTGATTTCAGCCCAGGTCATGATCTCAGTGTTCATGAGTTCCAGCCCCGCATTGGGCTCCATGCTGACAGTGCTGACCCTGCTTAGGATTCTCTCTCTCACCCTCTCTCTCTGCCCCTCTCTCACTCCTGTGTTCTGTCTCCCTCTCTCAAAATAAGTAAACAAACAAAAAAAAAGTGAAAACTGTCTTCAATATTGACAAAGCCAAATGTAGTAATCTTTGTTTTTATGGTTATTTCTTTAGTCTCCTATAAGAAATATTTTCCGGAGCACCTGGATGGCTCAGTCAGTTAAGCGTCCATCTTTGGCTCAGTCATGATCACAGGGTTCATGAGTTCAAGCCCTGAGGCGGCTCTGTGCTGACAGTTCAGAACCTGGATCCCGCTTTAGATTCTGTGTCTCCCTCTCTATCTGTTCTTCCCCCTCTTGCACTTTGTCTCACTGGCTCTCTCTCAAAAATAAAGAATTAAAAACAATTTTTAAGAAATATTTTCCTACTCTAAGGTCACAGAGATATACTTCTTTGTTTTTTACAGACATTTTGTTGTTTGAACTTTCACATTTAAATTTGTAATCTTCCTTAAATTTTATATATGGTGAGTTGAGGTCAAAGTTCATTTTTCAAGATTTATTTTTATATTCTTTTTTTTCTCCAAATGATTCATCACCATCATTTGAAGTGACCACCCTTGCTCCCATTGTATCATGTTGTATTTGTCATAATTCAGGTGACCATATAAGTGTGACTCTCCTTCCAGGCTCTCTATTCTGTATCATTTATTTGTTTTTCTCATCTTCTAATAATCTCACCCTGTCTTTACGTAAAGTAGTTCCATGGCAAACTTGATGACTGATAATTTAGATCTTCTACGTTCTTCAAAATTGCCTTGCTTCTCCATATACATTTCAGAAAGAACTTTTCAACATCCACATGTACACATTATGTATGTACATACATGTATACATTTTGATTAGCATTGGGTTTAATTCACACAGCATTTCAGTCTGGGGTGAATCAATATGTTAAAAATATTGACTCTTCCAAAATGATGTTTCCACTGATTATGACTTCTCTAATTGCCCTCATCTATATTGCTTAGTCTTTAGCATAATGGATTGTATATATTTCCTCAGAATTAGTATGTTTACTTTTTTATAGTCTTATTAATCACATGATTTTTAAATATGTTTTCTGTTGATTGCTAACATATAGAAATACATTATGCTGAAATCCCCAGCAACTTTGCTAAAAATCCTTTTTATTTTATTATTATTATTTTTACCCGCACCTGTAGATGGGTCAGGTGTACCAATATGGTCTTTCCCTTGTTCGTTTTTTTTTATGAAATTTATTGTCAGATTGGTTTCCATACAACACCCAGTGCTCATTCCAACAGGTGCCCTCCTCAATGCCCATCACCCACTTTCCCCTCCCTCCCACCCCCCATCAACCCTCAGTTTATTCTCAGTTTTTAAGAGTCTCTTATGATTTGGCTCCCCCCACTCTTTTTTTTTTTCCTTCACCTCCTTCTGTTAAGTTTCTCAGGATCCACATAAGAGTGAAAACATATGGTATCTGTCTTTCTCTGTATGGATTATTTCACTTAGCATAACATTCCAGTTCCATCCATGTTGCTACAAAAGGCCATATTTAATTGTTTCTCATTGCTACATAGTATTCCATTGTGTATATAAACCACAATTTCTTTATCCATTCATCAGTTGATGGACATTTAGGCTGTTTCCATAATTTGGCTATTGTTGAAAGTGCTGCTATAAACATTGGGGTACAAGTGCCCCTATGCATCACCACTCCTGTATCCCTTGGGTAAATTCCTAGCAGTGCTATTGCTGGGTCATAGGGTAGATCTATTTTTAATTTTCTGAGAAACCTCCACACTGTTTTCCAGATTGGCTGCACCAGTTGGCATTCCCACCAACAGTGCAAGATGGTGCCTGTTTCTCCACATCCTCGCCAGCATCTATAGTCTCCTCATTTGTTCATTTTAGCCACTCTGACTGGCGTGAGGTGGTATCTCAGTGTGGTTTTGATTTGTATTTCCATGATGAGGAGTGACATTGAGCACCTTTTCATGTGCCTGTTGGCCATCTGGATGTCTTCTTTAGAGAAGTGTCTATTCATGTTTTCTGCCCATTTCTTCACTGGATTATTTGTTTTTCGGGTGTGGAGTTTGGTGAGTTCTTTATAAATTTTGGATACTAGCCCTTTGTACAATATGTCATTTGCAAATATCTTTTCCCATTCCGTTGGTTGCCTTTTAGTTTTGTTGATTGTTTCCTTTGCAGTGCAGCAGCTTTTTATCTTCATGAGGTCCCAATAGTTCGTTTTTTGCTTTTAATTCCCTTGCCTTTGGAGATGTGTCAAGTAAGAAATTGTTGCTGCTAAGCCGCTAAAAATCCTTTTTAATTAAAAAAGATTGTAGATTCTTTGAGATTTTATACATCACACAATTGTGTCTTCTGAAAATAATGAAAATTTTACTTCTTGTTCAATATTTATATGTTTTTTTACAGTCTTTTTATTTGGTCTGGAACTTCCAGCACTATATAATAGATGTGCTTATGGTGCACATTATTCTGTTTTTTTTTTTTTCCAACCTGAAGAGGAAGAATTTTGATTCTTAAATTGTAGGTGTTTTATAGGATAAATTGTAGGTGTTTTATAGACACCCTTTAGCAGATTAAGTATATTTATTTTAATTCAGTTTTCAGATATGTTTCATCATAAATATACATTAAACTTATTGATTTTTAGAAAACCCTTTAACATAATCATATATATTTGTTCTGTATTTTGCTTGTATTCAGTTATAGGTTCACATATATCTATAAATTTCCCTGTGATCACTGTGAATGATACATTGCACAAGTTTTGGGACTTAGTGCTTGCTATTTTTATCTGGTACAATTTACAGGTTAGGAAATTGACATGAAGAAATGTTTAGCTCTTGCTTATAATTACTGTGTCTGTGTGTGTATGTGGCTGTCTCATGAATAATTTTGTACTTTATATTATAATAACATTTTATAGTTGAGGTTGAAGTTCTCAGAATAAAACTGATATGAGTATGAACTTATATCAACACATACCACACTTTTCTTTTTTATCAAAGAGAATATAACATAGGAAATGACTTAACTAGGTTTTACACTACAAAGGCAAAAATAAAACATGTAGGTATCAGAGATAATAACTACAACAGGCAGCTACCAGCTATTGGACTGGGGGGAAAGGGAAGAAGTTAGGGTTATCAGAACTTAGAAGCTTGAGCAAAGGTTCTGCAGAGTTGAGCTGCAGAGAGCACATAGTTAAATTGGTGTCAGTATCTCCAGGATGTCAGAGGTAGGACCAAAGGACCTAGACCTTAGACTCTAAGGAAGGAGTGCCGTCCATTGTTGCTAATATATCTGAGACTCATTCTGTGAGTGTGAAACTGTAAACATTGCCTTCTATGTTTGAAAAAGTATCATTGCACATGTGATTAAGTTCAAGATCTTGAGATGGAGATACTTTCCTGGGCTACCTGGTTGGGCCCTAAATGAAATCATTTATTTATCACAAGGAATCATAAATGTCCTTACAAAGGAAAGGCAGAGAGAGATTACACACAAGCAGAAGTTGAAGAAGGCTATGTGAGAATGAAAGCAGAAAGAGATGTGAAGATGCTGTTGGCTTTGAAAACGGAAGAAGGGGCCATGAGCCAAAGAGTAAGACTTCAAAATGCCAAGGTAACTGATTCTCCTCTAGATCCACTGGCTAGAGTGCAGCCATACCAACACCTTGGTTTCAGCCCAGTGAGACCATTTTGGGCTTCTGACCTCTAGAACAGTTAGAGAATAAATTTGTTGTATTTTAAGCCATTAAGTGCATGGTTTTCTGTTAAGAGCAGTGCATAAGAAACTAACACAATTTGTCTTAAAAAATGATAATTAATATGGAAATCATTATCTTCTTGTTTTGAAGTCAACAGATTAATGAGTTGATCTTTCTAAAAATTATATAATGTAAAAGCAATACCATTTAAAGTTAAAAACATACGGAGAATGTAAATTGGTACAGCCACTATGGAAAACAACATGGAGGTTCCTCAAAAAATAGAACTACCATACGATCCAGTGGTCCCACTTCTGGGTATATATCTGAAGGAAATGAAAACAGGATCTTAAAGAGATATCCGCACTCCCATGTTTCTTGCAGCAATATTCACAATAACCAAGACATGGAGACTACATAAAAATCCATCAGTGGATGAATGGATAAAGAAGATATGATATATGAAATATTAATCTAGTAATAACAATAATAATATCCCATTATATATAATAATATTATAATGGAATATTATTCAACCATAAGAAAGAGGGAAATCCTGCTGTTTCCAATGGATGGAACTTGAGGGTATTGTGTTAACTGAAGTAAGCCAGACAAAGGCAAATACTGCATGGTATCATGTATGTGTGGAATCTTTAAAAAAAAAAAAAAAGGCAGAACCTCCTAGAAAGAGTAGAAAAATGGTTGTCAAGCACAGGTTGGAGGGGGCAGTGGGAGAAATAGGGAGAGGTTGATAAAAGGGTACAAACTTTCAGCTATAAGATGAATAAAGTCTGAGGGTCTAATGTATAACACATGCTGACCATAGTTAACACTATATTGTGTAACTGAAATTTACTAAGAGAGTAGAACTTAAATTTTCTCACACAAAGATAGACATGTCAGGTGTTGATGGATGTGTTAATTATCATGTGTGGGAAATCCTTTCACAACGTGTTTATGGACATCAAATAATCACTAGGTCCACTTTAACTATCCTATACTTTTATATGTCAATAATACCTCAGTAAAGATGAAATGTTTAAAAAGCCAAACAGGAAATTGGGGCATCAATGGGTAATACATATCAGGGTCCCAGGAAGGATCCAGCAGATGCATTAATAGTCTGGCAGGTGGGTTATCAGGTTGCTGGTTTCAGATGGGCTTCGCATATCTTTCCTTATGTTTGGTTAGAGATTGCAGGCTGTGGGCAGGGAGCCTGATTTTACTTCACTCCAACCGAGGATGCTTATCACCCTCCCTAACAGCAGGTCTGATGTCCTCCATCTCCAACTGTCCTCTCTGCATAGACTCTCACTGTAAATGGTGATAGTCAAGCAGCAGGCTCTGAGCTGGAGGACTGGGCTTAGAAGAACTGTCTACTTCCCACCTCTCTTTGGGGCCTGAAGTCCCTCGTCCTCTCCTCATTACCCCATTTTCCTGAAAGGAGCCTGCCTGGGAATCCCCTGGCTTCTTTCTTTGTTCCTTTCTTTGTTCCTTTCTTTGTTTCCTTCTTTCTTTCTTTCTTTCTTTCTTTCTTTCTTTCTTTCTTTCTTTCTTTCTTTCAAGTTTTATTTATTTTGAGAGAGCGAGAGCGAGAGCGAGCGAGCATAAGCAAGGGAGGGGCAGAGAGAGGGAGAGATCAGCTTGGCTTGATGTGGGGCTCAAACTCATGAATGCTGAGATCATGAGCTGAGCAGATATCAAGAGTCAGACACTTAACCGACTAAGGCACCCAAGCGCCCAGGCCTCACCTGCTTTCTATGATCCATCTCAGACTTCTCTGCCTGCACCTGTAACGCTGACTTAAAGATTGCTGCTGCTTGCTAACCACAACATTCCCACACATTTTTTGTTGTTTTGTTTTTTAATGAATCCAGGTTTAACTTTATGCCAACAGCACCACTTATTACTGTTACTTTTTAAAAGTAAGTGCTTGAGGGGTGCCTGGGTGGCTCAGTTGGTTAACTGTCCGACTTCTGCTCAGGTCATGATCTCATGGTCATGATCTCATCGTTCATGAGTTCGAGCCCCATATGGGGCTCTGTGCTGACTGCTCAGAGCCTGGAGCCTGCTTCACATTCTGGTTGTGTGTGTGTGTCTCTCTCCCTCCCCCGCTCATGCTCTGACTCTCTCAAGAATAAATGAACATTACAAATTTTTTTTAAGTAAGTGCTTGAGCAATTTTTTTAAGTAAGTGCTTGAGCAATTAAACCAGCCTGAACACATCAGAGTCCTCCTAGTTATATGTCTTTAAATTTGCTTCCATTTCTCATCAGTTGTCATGGCTATAATCAGGGTATACAATCAAGCTTTTTGGATTCTGCTCTTTTTCCACTTGGTCTGAACTTTCTCCTGTATCCAATTGCCAACCACTGTGTTTGGAAGATCATCTTCTATTTTACAAATAACTTTTTATTATAAAGTGTGTGTATATGTGTGTATGTGTGTATGTGCATACGCGTGTGTGTGTGGGTACACATACTTAAGTGAAGGTTTTACACGGAAATTAGCTCACCCTGTGAACATTTTAACTTGCATTTTTGCAGAATAATATACTGTGACTTTGTCTTAAAGTCATTAAACATCTTGTCTAATAATGATGGTTTCTTCTGGTGACTATCAGAACATCAATAATTAACAGACCCCTGAACTACCCTTGGGGAGCTGATTGGGAAAATTTGATGTGGGGATTAATAGTATCCTGTCATATGAATTTCTGATATTTTACTCATTCAATGCCATGTTGTTAAAAATGGAGGCTCTTCTAAATGTTTTCCCATTATAAGTAAATATTGTTGTGTTTGCATACATGAGTTATCATGGAAAAAATTTAAATATGTATAATTGCTAAGTTTTTATATAAATCATTGTGTTACTTTTAAAATTTAAGGATTTTTCCTGGCCATTAAGGAAGGTTTGATAACCAGGGATTAATAAACAGAGTAGTTTGAGTTTTTTAAATTACAGGTCAAATAACTCAGTTCAAAGTTATCCCTTATAGTTCTGAGTGACTATTCTCTCAATTAAATGTGGAGAAGTTGATTTGATATCAGCTATTATATGATACTTTTCTTTATAGGCTACCTACAATGTTGATATATTTTGTATTTTTCAGCAACTATTTTTATTCTCAATTCTAATTTATAACAATTAAGATTAATTAACACATGCAATATAGTCATAGTGGCACTTGTGTCTTTTAAAGAATTTTTAAAAGTTTATTTTTCTTGTCAATTTTGGAAATAGGCATTATTTTTCCAAAGGTACAAAAAAGGAGCAATTAGTCTAAATTTGAAAGGAAATTCACTCTGTTATTTTTAATACATTGTAGTATAACCTTAAAATATATATTAGGTCATTGATTTAATTACATTCATATAATTAATAGTGGTGCAAAGTAAAGTCTAACATTATATTGCAGAACATAAAATCTGCCTGTATACAAAGAATGAAGAAAAAAGTTTTCCAAAGAGTATTTTATGAAATATTAGCAGTTCTCCAAATTTAACAGCTATTCTGAAGAAAGTGAGTTGTGTATTAAAAAAAGAGAGGGAATGCCATGTGAAATAATGTTACATGGACCTTTTAAATCAATAGTCTATTTGAATTCAGCAAAAATATGTTATTATTGGGTTGAAAATTATCTATCCTACTATCACTTTGAAAAGTTGATGTCTCAGAAAAACTAAAAGGATATAAATGACCTATTGTGTGCCTATTTTTCATAGGCTTATTCATGTTTTTGTCAGGCATTTGTACCTTTATCTCATATCATTTTACAAGTTCAAAAGCATAGTTTTTATTTTTCTTTATTATTTATTGGCCAAATGTATGTTGCACCACCAAATAACCCTGTTATGCTGATATTTTGTGAAACTTGTCCCTAGTCTGTATATTAAAAATAATCTCATTTGTCACTATCCATTAATTTTCTGTGACAAAAGCATCCCATTACTTAATCTCTTACCTGTCATTATTTTTCCATGATAAAGGATTTTTTTGTTTGTTTCTTTGTTTGCCTGCTCATATCAAGATCTACCCCTATAAGTACTTACACACTTGCATTCTCTGCCCTGGATAATCTGAGTTATATGTTTGTTTTTTGATTGGTTTTATGATGTTTAGTGAAATATTGTATGGTATTCCAGTTGTCCCAACTTCAGGGAGAAGGTCTAATGATGGCTGCTTTATGAAGTACTTACAAATATTTACAATATCTTTTTTTTTATTTCATCTTGTTTACATTTTGTTCGAGGTAAAATTTCATTTCTTCAAGATAAAATATCTAACTGTGATATCAGGAATATAAATTACCCCAATTATTGATAACTGGATAAACTCAAGAGAAGTCCATGGAACTCCAGGTGCATATCACAATAGCAGCTCATGTCTGAAAGAGGGCTACAATTGTTCCTCATCTTCCATGTCATTACTATGCTCAATGCCCATTAACCTGCAATCCTAACCAAACTCATCGGGTAAGGAATTGACAGCCATCTATGGAATTGACATGAGGAACCAATTGCCTGTGTAGAGGTCTGACCACGGAAAACTGACCACCAGGAATTCTTCCTTCTGGTTAGTAAATTTCCAGCTTAAACAGAACCTTCTTGTTGGGGAGTCTGGATATGAATGACACAGAGAAGTAGTCTACGTTAAAGTAGAACAGAAAGGATAGGGGGCGCCTGGGTGGCGCAGTCGGTTAAGCCTCCGACTTCAGCCAGGTCACGATCTCGCGGTCCGTGAGTTCGAGCCCCGCGTCAGGCTCTGGGCTGATGGCTCGGAGCCTGGAGCCTGTTTCCGATTCTGTGTCTCCCTCTCTCTCTGCCCCTCCCCCGTTCATGCTCTGTCTCTCTCTGTCCCAAAAATAAATAAAAAACGTTGAAAAAAAAAATTTAAAAAAAAAAAAAAAGAAAGGATAAGATGCGTGGAAACCCACAAGCAGAAGCTCTCAGGAGGAAATGGTGGTGGAAATGGTAGTAGTAAATTGCAATGGAGGTAGAAGCATCAACAAAGAAAAGCTGGTCCATGAGAACGGTGTAGTAGGTTGGCCTGTGGGACACAGCTGCTGCCTAGGAGTCTATTTCCTTGCATCCCCATGTATTCCTCCACTTCATCCCACAGTAAGTTGAACATCCATCTTTTTCTTGAAATCTGAAAGAGCCCTGCTAAATACTGGACATAAAGTTACAATGTTTTATTCTGAAAAAAATCTACAACACTTTGAGCAGTTGAAATAATTGAAGTGAATATATACATAACCTTGCCTCTGTCCACCGGCTAATCTTTTGACAATTATTTGTTGATCCCTAAGAGACATTTGAAAAGCAATCTCAGCCTTATGAATGGCCAAATTCAGTTTTCAGTATAGTTTAAATCAGCATTGAAAGAGGCATTAAACTTTCAAAATAAGGGTGTTTCAAACAGATCTGATTAACTACATTTCATTGATCCCTGTAGATGTTGATGAAGGCACAGCAAGATAATTGCTAGCACTATAATAAATGGTGTGTTTTTATTATGTTCATTCTTAGGAATCATCGTGTCAAATCTAATCTTATAATAACAATTATAATGCTATTAGGAGTAGAGAAAGACTCCTGAAAAAAATAGGCTGTCACTAAATTGGTTAGTGTTCTAATGTATAGTAATTTTGTAGCTCTTAGCTTAGAATTTCTTTGTTATCACATTTGTGTCTTGACCTTAAGGACATAGATTTGGTCTGAACACCAAATGACATAAAAAGATGTTAAAGGATTTTTATTCTTAACATGGCAAAAAGGCACCCTATTTCTCGAATTAAGGTCTCATTTTCAATCTCAGGGGATTTTCTTTGTGAAACATGTACTAGATGGAAAAATGTTAATTGAATCTTCTCATTTACACCTTCCATCTGTTTTCATTCCAGCTGTGTATCCTTAGATACTTGAGAAGCCAGCCAGGTTTGCACTTAATGGTTTTAACTGATTGCAATTGTAATTTAATCAAACTGTTACAAATCAAAAAAAAATGTGAATAAATATTATACACTTTTTATTAAATGTACAAAATAATGATTCTATCTTCTTTGGTCTAATTCCTTATGAAAATATCCCGTGTAGCATATCCACTTTTTCTTCTGTAGATTATTTGAAGAGTCATAGGGCATAGACCATTTATATTAACCATATAAATCAAGGTTTCCTAACATTGGTACTATTGATATTTGGGATTCAATATGTCTTTTGTTGTTGTATGCCTTGCAGGATATTTAACGGTATCCCTGGCCCTCTATTCACTATAAGACCCAACACCCCAGTCATGATAATCAAAAAATGTCTCCAGACTTTGCCAAATGCCCTTTGGGAGGCAAAGTCATCCTGGTTGAAAATTACTGATATAATAATGAAAAGTATTATACAAGATCATTTTAGATACTCCAATAGCTCCAAATGATGTGATGATATTTGATAAGACAGCCCAATAGAAATTCACCAATTTTAGTGTTTTATTGTTTTCTAGAATGCCTAGCATTGCCAAAAGGAAGTAAATCTCTCACTGGTCTTTTTACAGCCTTAATTTCACTATACTATAAATGTTTCACTATCCTCATAAAAATATTCAGATTTATCTACCACTTTGAGTACACAAATGAGGACATAGAAATATTCTGTCAAAATAGTATGAATCATTGTTTGGTCTAATACCTTCCATATAGTGGGCATTCCATAAATATCTGTTGACTATGAATGAATGGCCATAGTTCTAACTAGGCCTTGAAATAACAAAAACCATTTGCATGTAATAGAAAAAAATGAAAGAGGGAGCAGCTTATTAAAAAGTATGTACAAGGGACGCCTGGGTGGCTCAGTCGGTTAAGTGTCCAACTTCAGCTCAGGTCATGGTCTCGTGGTTCATGAGTTTGAACCCTGCATCAGGCTCTATGCTGACAGCACAGAGCCTGCTTCAGATTCTGTGTCTCCTCTCTCTGCCCCTCCCCTCTTCTTTTTCACTCTCTCTCTCTCTACCCTTCTCTCTCAAAAATAAATAAACATTAAAAAAATTTTAAAAAGTATGTACAAAATTTACAGATCAAAATATTAGCAAGGAAACAAGAATGAACAAGAACATTTTATCCCATAGGTGCTCAAACAAGAAGAAATATGACAGCTCCTCTTTGGACAAAATATAAAACTTACATTGGGATTCCCAGAAGAATCCCATTAACCATTTCTCAGTTTGTGTGAATTTACTTTTTTTTAAATTATTTGCTGTTACCAAATGAGCTTAAGTGAACATTCTGTTACATATGTTTGGCATGTTGTAAGATCAATTATTAGAGTTAAAAAGCTGGGTTAAGGGCACACACAATTCCAGTTTTGATAGTCCCAAATCACCAGTCCTAAAAATAGTGTCTGTTTTTCCACACATTCACAACACTATGTAACTATATTCATGTTCTTGAATCTCTTAGGAACAAATGATAGCTAATTACACACACACACAGTAACACACACACACACACACACACACACACACACGCAGTGTCAGATGTCAGATTTTACATTAGGACTAGAGATATAATGGTAAAGCAAAAAATGCAAATTCCTCCCCACATGGAGCTTATAGTATTGTGTTTGAAATTTGTTTTTTCCTTAAAAAAGTTAGTGTCTTTTTATATTGTAATTTTGATGAATTTTCTGAGTTTCATAGTCAAATGATTTGCAAATTTTGCTCTGAAATGTTTGCTTCTTAATTAATTTAGGAGATTTATATACATTATAGGTGTTAACTCTCTAAGTGACACACACACACACACACACACACATATATATATGTGTGTGTGTGTGTGTGTGTGTGTAACATGTATTTTTTTTTCCTCAGTATAAAAGCCTTTCCTCTGCATTGTCTATATTGCCTACAGTAGGCCACTTAACCCTCAGATTGTGTGCCTGTCTCTTAAGGCATTGTATTAGAGGAACAGCTAATTGAAGAAAGCTGCTTTGGGAGAAGGCTCATCTTTGAGGAGATGGCATTAGATCTGAGAAGTAAGGAAGAACAATGCCTAAACTATGGAATGAGCTGGGAAAAGTCCATTCCAGAAGGAGGAAAAACAGTACAGTAGGTCTCTGCCTTCCTATTTCTTTATAAGGACACAAGCATACAGTAAAATGATGCATAAAGAAATGAAAAAAAGAAAAAAAAGACACCCAGATTGTGTTAGGAAAGAATCAGGACGCTTCTCTAGGGAGGCAGGCAATGGTGAATAATTGCATATCCCAGATAACAGGATGTTCCAGGAGGTCTTCTTTGAAAAGATAGCATTTAAACTTGTCCTAAAAAACAACAACAACAACAACAAAAACCCTGAAAACTAGTCAGACACAAAAGTGGGTAAAAGAGGAAAAGGTGAAAAAGCTGGAGCAAGGGCCTGAGGTGATAAAGTGCCTGGCACTTTCTAAGAACTAAGGGCACAGGGAACACTCAGGGGGAGGAGATACCAGGTCTAGAAACCACATCTTGAAGGGCCTTTAGAATATTGTATAAAATTTATTTACATGCTCTTCTTCAGAAATAGGAAGTCTCTGAATCTATTTAAACATAACTCTTACGTGTTGTAGGGTATTTACACCTACTTTTCTCTTTGCCCGGAACTCTTTCCTCCCAGCTTTCATAGTTCAACCTGAACTTTATCGCATATTTAGTCAAATGTCAAACTCCCAGTAAAGCCATCTCCCTCTACCTGATTAAAAATTGAGCACCACAATTTCTCATTCCCCTTCTATACTTTTTTTTCCTTCTTAGCACTTTTAATTATCTAAACTATAAATATTTTACTAACATTTCTTATTTATTTTGTGTTTACCCCATTAGGACATGGCTCTATGAAGGCAGGGATTTTTTGTCTATTCTGTTCAATACTGTGTCCCCTATACCTAGAACAATGACAGGCACATAATGAATGCCCCTGTTATGGACTGAATATCTGTGTTCCCCTAAAAGTCTTACGTTGAAACCCCATCCCCCAATATTATGGTATAAGGAGGCAGAATCTTTGGGGAGGTCATTAGGATTAGATGGGATTATAAAAGGGAAGCCCCATGAATGGGATTAGCGCCTTTGTAAATCAGGATATAGCTTGCTTCCTCTGCTCTCTGCAGAAGTTGGCAATCTGCGATCTGGAAGAGGGCTCTCACCAGAACGTGGCTATCTATACTGGTTCCCTGAGCTCAGATTTGAAGCATCCAAAACTGTAAGAAATAAATTGTATAAGCCACTTAGTTTATGGTATTTTGTTACAGTAGTTTGAACTAAGACAATTCCAGTAACCATTTCTTGAATTAACGAAGGGTGAACAATATTCAATCAGGAAAAATAGACATAATTTGCATCCGTCCATGAAAGGAATCTGAATGAATGGGATGATAAAGTATCTAAAGGTTTAGTCATGAATTCAAAATAGGGGAAGAGTAAGTGGGTGGGATTAAGGATAATTGCCTGATTTTGCTTGGTGATGCCTTTCATTAGAGAGACAGACAGACAGACTCAGGAAGGCTCTTGTGTCAGTCAGACATTGTTCAGTCAGAGCATGGTAAAAGGTCACTACACTGTGCAAGCGCATTGTATTAATTTATACCTTGAAAGCATTTCCCACTGTTTAGTGAAGTTGTAATCCAGGCATACGTTTTATTTAATGTAGCCTTTTATATATGAAAATCCTAGGTCTGTCTCTTAAATATCTATTGTTCATGTTGATTATAATCAGAACTCTCAACACTGGCGAAATGTTACCTTTCCATCTTTTAAATCCCAATAAAGAATGCTTATTTTCAAGGTGTTGAAGTACTGAGTGTTTCATGTATCATTTCTCACAATCAAACCCAGTGAAGGGATTTGCCACAAAGGAAAAAGCAATTGCACACAAAAGGAACTATTTTCTTTCAAGTTGAATTTCATCGTGAAAATGGGGAATTTTGCCTCAGGAAAATATGTGGGCTTCTGTATTCAGTCCCATTTTAGACAGCAAATGTCGTCTTTGTGAACTAATTATAGGCATTTACCATAATAAGTTAGCTTTCTGTTTTTTCCAAGTTCTAAGTCATGAATTTAAAAAGTGCATTTTTTGTTAAGTGAAGTAAGGGTGTGTCTGTGGCTTACAAGAAATAACTAGTTATTATATTTACAAAATAACCAAGCATTTCCACTTTTCAGAGCCTATTCTTACCTGTTCTTCTCATATTTCTATCATAAGACAAGTGCCACACTTGAATAAGTTTATGAGCTCTGTCTTACTAAGAGAACAACATTGTATACAGGTTGATTGGAGATATTCCTCAAGCCATGATTATTCTGATTAAAATACCATAAACCTTCTCATAATAGGACATGGTATTTCAGACCTCTTAGAAATGGCCTCTACCTTAGAAATGGTCTCTACCTGATCGTCTTCCCCACGTTCCTTTCAAGCATGTTGACACATTCCACAAATATCTATATTGTTGCACATTCCTCAAGATTGGTTTCTTCTTTTATTCATTTTTTCTATTTAAATTCTATCAATATCTTAGAAGACCTTAACACTAAACACACCCTTTCTTCCCGCACACTTTTTTTTAATTTTGACTATTTGATTTCAACCTTGTTTTTAACTTCTCTGTCATTCCAAGATAGCCATACTTTTCAATAAATATGTCATTGGGTTTACTAATATATTTGCCACTCTGATCTCCATTATTGTTGCACCTCAACCTCCTCCTGCATTCCAGATTTAATTTCATTTTGGCCAAAATGCATCCTTTGTCATCACGTAGCAAATTTACAGTCTTTGTATGTTTAAGAATGTATTTATTTTACTCTCATAATTGAATGATACTGTTTCTGGGTTTATAATCTTAGTTTTAAGATTATCTCTCTGCTGTGTTTGAAAGATATACAATTATCTCTTTGTCATTTGCTGCTAACAAGAGGTCTGCTTTCAGTCTGATTGTTACTCTTTTGTACACAATATATCTTCTCTCTAGTATCTCACTGAGGATTTCATATTTTGCTTTAAGTTTTTATAGCTTCACTGTCCAGTCTAAGTCTAAATGTGTTTTATTTTGCCATTCTGCACATGATATGTCCCTCAAAAAAAATCTCCAGTCAATATTGATTCATCTGTGTTCTTTCTATTCTCTTCTTTTAGAATTCATGCTCTTCATGTTAATGCTGTTAAGAAGTATTTTTCAATTCATTAATTCTCTCTCCTTGACCGGATCTTTGAACTGTTAAATTTTAGGTCTGTCTGCTCTTTTCATTTCAGGAATTTCTATGTGTTTGTGTTATCAAATCTACTCATTTGTTTATGTTTTCAAATCTGCCTGTTTTTTTTTTTTTCCTTTACAGTCTATTCTTTTTCTACTGTTTGAATATTTTCAAATGAATTTTTGGAAATTTTCTTCCAAATAATTTCACATTTTTGTTCTTTCTGCATATATGATCATGTTGGTTTCTCCTATTATCTCCCTCCCACTGCTGTTCATATCTTTTAATTTTTTAAAAAAAAATTTTTTAACGTTTATTTATTTTTGAGACAGAGAAAGACAGAGTATGAACGGGGGAGGGGCAGAGAGAGAGAGACACAGAATCGGAAGCAGGCTCCAGGCTCTGAGCCATCAGCCCAGAGCCCGACGTGGGGCTCAAACTCACGGACCGCGAGGTCGTGACCTGAGCTGAAGTCGGACGCCTAACCGACTGAGCCACCCAGGCACCCCTCTTTTAATTTTTTAAATGTTATTTTATTTTGAGTTCATCAAAGGTTGTTTTCCTCCAGGGACTCCCTTGCCATAGATAATTGGATCCCACTACTCTTGAGTCCTTCATCTTTAATACCATTCTCTATTATTTGTCTGAGACCAGATTTTTCTTGATTTACTTTAAAATTTAAACTTCATTCATTTACTTATTTATTTGATTACCATGTTCCTACCAAGCGATATTTTGTTTGTTTCTGCTGGGTCTTCATAGATGTTTCTGAGTCAGGAGCAATTTTGTGATTTTCTCTTTTGCTTCATAGTTAGCAAAAATCTGAAGGCTATACCACTAGAAGATACAAGCTTAGTTTCTAGTTTCTACCCATTGTTCCAGATGCACATTCTAGAGCTTTCCTAAACTGATCAGTAGAGATTTTCTAATTCTTGTTTTTTGGTTGGACAACCAGCCTTTCTAGATCCTGGCTTTATGCATATAGCAAATTTTCAGCTTGTCCCTCAAAGACATAGTCCTCATCTCAATTTTCCAAGCTCTTTTAAACCCAATATGGTGTTCCAATGCACAAAGAAGTGTTTGGCTCCAATTCCTATATCAAATTCAATTTCGGTCTGACTTTTGGCCTTCGGTTTTTGTGGGTTGTTTTGTTTTTTGGTTCCTAGGATGTTTCATTTTTTGCTCTTGAATTCAGCTATATTCAATTTTGTCATTATATTGCATCCAGTATTTCTATGCATTTAACAGGTCAGAAGATCTGGGAGATCTGCACTACCTCACTCTGGCCGATTTACCAGAAGTCCTTAGTTGTTTTCTACTAGCCCCTTCTCTGTTTACTAGAATGCACTATCCAGAATTATTACCAGTATCCTTGAGATCACCTTAACTGACTCAAATCATTATGAGTTCTGTCTGAGACTCTTCTTTCTCATTAATCTAAGACTTTTCTGAATATACAAACACCTTAAACCTCATGGTTTTGACACCATTCCAATATGGAAAAACAGAACTAAAATTTATTCCAAATCTCCTCATTCTCCCTGTTTCTAGATGTGTTGTTGTCACACTGCCAAATCCATGCATAATTTTGATTATCTTGGATCTAGCTAACTATAGCCATCAATACAGCGTTTCTCTGTAGTAAGCTGAATCCGCTCTCGCACAGTCTATTTAGAACTACACTTCTTTTTTTTTAATTTTTTAATGTTTATTTATTGTTGAGAGAGACCGAGCGTGAGTGGGGGAGGGGCAGAGAGAGAGGGAGACACAGAATCTGAAGCAGGCTCCAGGCTCGAACTCATGACTGCGAGATCATGACCTGAGCCGAAGTCACATGCTTAACTGACTGAGCCACCCAGTTCCACTCCACTTCTTTTCTTAACAGCAAGCATTTACATCTTCATGTGTTGTATGTAGCTCTCCTTTGCACACCTTTGATCCTGCTCTTCTGCTCAGTCATTTTCTACCCAGTCCAATGTTCTTGCACTTACTTCATTTGCCTTCCCTGCTTTTGACTGTCTACTTCCTTCTTCTCTGTAACATTAGTGCTGCCTGTGTCTTTCCTGCAAAGTACAATAACTCTGTTCTCTGTACCTAAGATCGACAGTGACAGAGTTAGGTTTACCTGTCCCATTTATGTATCCACAACAAGGATTTCTTGAATCTTGATGTAAGGTTTCTTGAATTTAGATGAAAAATTTGATTATAGAGCATGATCTACAATGAGAAATCCAAACACGAAGAGAAGTATTGATTTTAGAATTCCTTTTCAGGAGGCACTTGGGTGGCTCAGTTGGTTGAGTGTCTGACTTCAGCATAGGTCATGATCTCTCATTCCTGAGTTCAAGCCCTGTGTTGGGCTCTGTGCTGACAGCTCAGAGCCTGCGGCCTGCTTCACATTCTGTGTCTCCCCCCATCTCTCTCTCTCTCTGCCCCTCCCCCACTCATGCTCTCTCTCTGAAAGATAAATAAACATTAAAAACTAAATAAATTAATTAAATAAAATTTCTTTTTCAGAGAAATTATGAGGAGGCAAAAGTCCCTAAGTAGTAAAAGCAGGAAAGGGGAATGTACAGAATCTGAAGAGACTGTTGGTCTTGTCTCATGAGACTTTGCATTTGGATAGTACCCTCCTAAAATTAGAGACTTCACACTCTGTATTAAACTATTTTTTTTAATTCTTTACATAAATAGCTATTCTTGCAATGCATGTTGTTTACCTCCACCAATATCTCTAAAATGCTGGCTGCCTAATTTAACTCTGGGATAGCTTTGAGTTCTCCCCACTCTGAGCACTTAATGTACATATGTCCTATTTTCTGACAAAGTGTGAAAATTAGAAAGTCACTACACTTATTTTATTTTATTGGGAATCACATCCCCTCATTTTGATAAGGATAAAAATAAATAACCCTTTGGCCAGTGACATGATTGTCTCCAGAAGTACAATAGATAATGCTGTCAACTAACCTACTCCCAAAGGCAGCTGCTCAGAGGATGTGCCTTTTAGTCATGTTACATTTGATAGATTTCATGGCATGCTTTGATATAATTTGTTTCAGAATACATTTCCAATTTACTGGCACTGGAACAAGAGCACAAAGAATTGTCATTTAGCAATAGTAGTTATTTCCTGTAAGTTTTACCGCTTCCCTTCTTTCCAGGATTTATGTAAATGATTAAGGTACATTGATAGTAGACTTAGATGAATTCTGAGTTTGAGTAAGGATCTATATTTGTGCTACTTCTCCAGTCCTAGAAGCACTTAATTACAGCTACTTTGCACAAGCCACTGTGAGAGGCTGGTGGAAGATGGTAGACGCAGTAAACAGTGACTAACCAAGGTTGTTTCTTTCAAGAGGTTCACTTTAATTCAGAGTTTTGTATATATTTTTAAGCAATTACATTCAAAAGACTCATGCTAGGAGGAATAGAGCTGATCCTTTGTGGTGGCAACTATTACTCGTAAGTTTAATAATGCACAACAACATTGCAATACATTGAGGATTTTACTATTTGGGAATTTTCAGTCGATCATATCATTTAATTTCCATGCCATACCCATATGCAGGTGGAGAAATTAGGCATGAAGTCAACTCATTCATCCAGCTAGCAAGTGGCAACGTGTTTTATCGCTCACTGTGAAACTCCCATCTCTAATATCTGATTAAATTAGTTGGTTATCAGGGCAGCCGTGTCTTTTAGGCTGTTGGCCAGCTCCAGCACTTACTTAATGTGTAACTTAGGCAAGTCATTTGACCTATCTTGGCCTCAGTTTTACCATCTATTTAAAAAAATGATCATCACCTGCCTACTTCCTAGGATTCTCACAAGAATCAAGTGAATCGTACATGTTAAACATTTGTCACTTACCTATGGTGAATGTCTAATAATTTTTAGTTAGAATGTTACTTTTTACTACTACTGCTATAAATATATACCAAGACAGATTTGAGGTATACTAGGCCTAACATCAGGAGAACTTTCTGACAAATAGATTTGTACACTGTGAAGATTAGTGACTTCACAATGTCCTGTTCTTCTTATCACTAGACACTTGTATTTCTAATTTTGCATAAGACTGTTATCTCACTGTACCTGTAGGGAAGTGTTGAGATAGTCATTGATTCATTCACAACATTTAATGAGTTTCCCTATGTGCCAGTTACTGAGATAAATGCTATGAGAAAAAATGACAAGTTAGACACAGCCTATATTTTCAAGAAGCTTATTATCTACTGGGGAGAGATTAGAATATGGCCAGTTAGAACCAGGGCAATTAGAATATGATGGAGATAAGGATTATGTTAAGGGTATAGTCATGACTTTATTCCAGAATATAAGAATCATAAGGGCAGGGGTATTGTCATGTTCACAGCTGAACCCCCAATACTTAGGACAGTACCTTGCACGTGGCAGGCACTCAATAAAAATATGACAAAGAATGAGTGCTATAAGAAAGATGCCAAGCTAAATGAAGGGGTAGGAGGAGGCTTTTTTGACTGGGTAACAAATAGGAATTAGGTCAAGAGGAGGATGAAAATTATTCAAGTATTTATCAATTGCAGAATGCCCTGGAATAGAATAGTTACACATAGTTTTAAGAAAGTGTAAGTAGTTCACAATGGCAGGAGCTTAGCTCTGGGTGGGGTGTGTGGTGGGGAGAGGGAGAGAAAAAGATCCTGGGAGCCCAGCACATTCTTAATTAGGAATCTATGGCTCAATGAGGAAATATGCAAGCTTGTCAGCAGCAAAGTGATAAAACTGGGTTTACCTGACAGACAAAACAGTATAGCTTCAGTGTGGAGAGTAGTTGAGGTAGACAAAGGGGAAATGGAAGGAAATGATGAATTAAATATAAATTTTTCGGGGCACCTGGGTGGCTCAGACAGTTGAGCATCCAACTTCTGCTCAGGTCATGATCTCACAGTTCATGAGTTCAAGCCCTGTGTTGGGCTCTGTGCTGACAGCTCAGAGCCTGGAGCCTGCTTCAGATTCTGTGCCCTTCTCTCACTCTGCCCCTTCCCTGCTGGTGCTCTGTCTCTCTCACTCTCAATAATAAATAAACATTAAAATATATATAAATTTTCTACAGCCTTCATATAGATCGTTTTAGCATAATTTTTGGTTTAAATTTAAATATTTTTCACTAGGAAGCCCTTCATGACATATTCATACTTAGTTTTTACAACACTTAGCTGAGCGTAATGTTAGAAACAGACATGTAGAAACAGAAGGTAAAAAAGCTGTTAAGTCTTTTATTGTGTTGATACATGCTATAAAATTCAGTATGAGATTTCATAATCTGACTAAGAAACACTACATACTCAATTAAGGAGAGGCAGTGGATACTTGTTATTGAAAACCAACACCGTGAAATACACTTCACCCTTCAAAAATTCACTAGAAAACTCTCCTGATTATTACTTAATTACAGAAATTGAGCTGAAAATTTTGGATATGCATTTCTGAAAATGAAGCGTTTTTCTTTTTTTTAAGGTTTATGTATTTTGAAAGAGGAAGAGGAAGAGAGAGAGAGAGAGACAGAGACAGAGAGAGACAGAGAGAATGTGTGGGGGAGGGTCAGGGAAGGAGAGACAAAATTCCAAGCAGTCTCCACACTGTTAGCGCAGAGCCCAATGCGAGGCTCTATCTCATGAACCGAACTGCAAGATCATGACCTGAGCTGAAACCAAGGGCCAGATGCTTAATCAACTGAGCCACCCAGGTACCCCTAAACATTTTCTATTTTAGTGGCAACAGCAGAATTTCACAAAGATGTTGCTTTTTCAAACAATTTCAGCTTTAATGACTAAGAATTGTTATCTCTACTTTGAATCTCAACATTTGATACCTGGGTCCCTCTTAAGTCTTAAAATAGAAAGTTTTGTGGGACTGGTTTTACACCATCACTCAATATAAAGCATATACCCTCTTTCATATTTTGATTTGATTGAATTTTTTGACATCTAAGGATTTTAGCTGATTGAAATGTTTCCAATCTGTTAAAAGTGAAAAAGACATTTTGATGCTTCTATTATTAACATCCTGGTTCCTAAAATTCAATTTTGTAACTTGGGGGGGGGTCCAAATATTAATTAAAAAGAATTTTGAGTGCTACAGTTTTCATCTGACTGGAGCAGGTTCACACAGCATCTTTCTCCGAGGAACAATTTTCTTAGTAATGTATCTGCATACTGTTGTCACTCTAAATTTGAAAGAAGGAATTTGGAACATATGTATACTGTATACCATTTTTTGTATTATGATATCCTACCAGCAACATGCATGATACCTGAAGAAATGTGTTTCCTCTGGGGCCATATATTTTTAAATAATACAATTCTAGTAATTAACCCTTGTCTCAACTAGCAGGATTATATAATGATCACGGAAAATATAGAAAATAAAAATGTGCATATCCAAATCACACATAGATGATGAGTACTCCAGTTAAATGGTTTTTCAATCTAGGAATTAGGGGATTTTAAATGAATATTAAATTCTAGAAAACTTCATAGTGCTATAGTCCAACTTTGTATACATAGTCTCCATTCATGTGCTTTGGGAATTAAATAGAAGGGGAAGTTCCAGGTATTTATTCCATACTTCATATCTTCACTACCTTGCATGCTTGGCATAAATTCTTTGGTCACAGTGTGTACTCCTCTTTACATGTTGATCATTTTGGTTTGCTAATATTTTGTTGAGGATTTTTAAAGACATGTTTATTTATTTTTGAGAGAGAGAGAGAGTGTGTGAATGAGTCGGGGAGAGGCAGAAGGAGAGGGAGACACAGAATCTGAGTCAGCCTCCAGGCTTATGAGCTGTCAGCATAGAGCCCGATGCTGGGCTCGAACTCATGAACTGTGAGATCACGACCTGAGCCAAAGTTGGCTGCTTAACCAACTGAGCCACCCAGGCGCCCCTTGTTGAGGATTTTTGTTCTATATTCTTATTTTTTTGTTTTGTTTTTTTTTTGAACTTTGATAAATTATTTTTAATTTTTTTCTCTAAATATAATTTATTGTCAAGTTAGCTAACATACAGTGTATACATTGTGCTCTTGGTATCAGGAATAGATTCCCATGATTCATCGCTTACATGCAACACCCAGTGCTCATCCCAACAAAGTGCCATCCTCCATGCCCATCACCCATTTCCCCTCTCCTCCATTCCCCCATCAACCCTCAGTTTCTTCTCTGTATTTATGAGCCTCTTATGATTTGCCTCCCTTTCTGTTTGAAACTATTTTCCCCCTTACCTTCCCCCATGGTCTTCTGTTAAGTTTCTCAAATTCCACACATAAGTGAAAACATACAATATCTGTCTTTCTCTGACTGACCTACTTCACTTAACATAATACCCTCCAGTTCCATCCATGTTGTTGCAAATGGCAAGATTTCATTCTTTCTCATTGCCAAATAGTATTCCATCATATATATAAACTACATCTTCTTTATCCATTCATCAGTTGATGCAAATTTGGGCTCTTTCCATAATTTGTCTATTGTTGATAGCACTGCTATAAACATTGAAGGTACATGTGCCCAGTGAATCAGCACTCCTGTAACCTTTGGATAAATTCCTAATAGTGCTATTGCTGGGTCATAGGGTTGTTCTATTTTTAATTTTTTGAGGAACCTCCACACTGTTTTCCAGAGTGGCTGCACCAGTTTGTATTCCCACCAACGGTGTAAGAGGGTTCCTATTTCTCCACATCCTCACCAGTATCTGTTGTTTCCTGAGTTGTTCATTTTAGCCACTCTGACCAGTGTGAAGTGGTATCTCAATGTGTTTTGGTTTGTATTTTCCTGATGATGAGTGATGTTGAACATCTTTTCATGTGTCTGTTGGGAATCTGGATATCATCTTTGGAAAAGTGTCTATTCATGTCTTTTGCCCATTTCTTCACTGAATTATTTGTTTTTCAGGTGTTGAGTTTGGTAAATTCTTTATAGATTTTGAATACTAACCTTTATATGATATATCATTTGCAAATATCTTCTCCCATTCCATCAGTGCCTTTTAGTTTTGTTGATTGTTTCCTTTGCTCTGCAGATTTTTATCTTGATGAGGTCCCAATAGTTCATTTTTGCTTTTATTTCCCTTGCCTTCAGAGACGTGTTGAGTAAGAAGTTGCTGTGGTTGGGGCCAAAGAGCTTGTTGCCTGTTTTCTCTTCTAGGGTTTTGATGGTTTGCTATCTCACATTTAAATCTTTCATGTATGCCAACAAACTGGACAACCTGGAAGAAATGGACAAATTCCTAGACAAGCACACACTACCAAAACTCCAACAGGAAGAAATACAAAATTTGAACAGACCCATAACCAGCAAAGAAATTGAATCAGTTATCAAAAATCTCTCAACAAATAAGAGTCCTAGGCCAAATGGCTTTCCAGGTGATTTCTACTAGACATTTAAAGCAGAGTTAATACCTATCCTTCTCAAGCTGTTCTAAAAAATAGAAATGAAAGGAGAGCTTCCAGACTCATTCTATGAAGCCAGCATTACCTTGATTCCCAAACCAGACAGAGACCCCACTAAAAAGGAGAATTACAGGCCAATATCCCTGATTAACATGAATGTAAAAATTTTCAACAAGATACTAGCAAATCGAATTCAACAAAATATTAAAAGAATTATTCACCATGATCAAATGGGATTCATTCCTGGGCTGCAGGGCTGGTTCAATATTTACAAATCAATCAATGTGATACATCACATTAATAGAAGAAAGGATAAGAACCATACGATCCTGTCTATATATTCAGAAAAAGCATTTGACAAAATACAGCATCTTTCCTAATAAAAACCCTCAAGAAAGTCGAGGTAGAAGGAACATAACTTAACATCATAAAAGCCATGTAAGAAAGGCCCACAGCTAATGTCATCTTCAATGGGGAAAAACTGAGAGCTTTCCCCCTGAGATCGAGAACATGACAGGGATGTCCATCTCACCACTGTTGTTTAACATAGTGTTGGAAATCCTAGCCTCAGCAAACAGACAACAAAATGAAATAAAGGGCATCTAAATTGGCAAAGTAGAAGTCAAACTTTCACTTTTTGAAGATGACATGATACTCTACATGGAACACCCGAAAGACCCCACCAAAAAGCTGCTATAACTGATACATGAATCCAGCAAAGTCACAGGATATAAAATCAATGTACAGAAATTGGTTGCATTTCTATACACCAATAATGAGGCAATAGAAAGAGAAATCAAGAAATCAACTCCATTTACAATTGCACCAAGAACCATAAAATACCTAGGAATAAACCTAACCAAAGATGTAAAAGATCTGTATGCTGAAAACTATAGAAAACTTATGAAATAAATTGAAGAAAACACAAAGAAATGGAAAAACATTACATGCTCATGGATTAGAAGAACAAATATTGTTAAAATGTCAATACTATCCAAAGGAATCTACACATTCAAAGCACTCCCAATAAAAATTGCACCAGCATTCTTCTCAGAGCTAGAACAAACAGTCCTAAAATTTGTATGGAACCACAAAAGACCCTGAAGCAAAAGTAGTGTTGAAAAAGATAACCAAAGCTGGAGACATCATAATCCCGGACTTTATCCTGTACTACAAAGCTGTAATCATCAAGACCGTATGGTACTGGCACGAAAACAGACACATAGACCAATGGAATAGAATAGAGAACCCAGCATTGGACCCACAAATGTATAGCCAACTAATCTTTGACAAAGCAGGAAAGAATATCCAATGGAAAAAAGACAGTATCTTTAGGAAATGGTGCTGGGAGAATTGGACAGCAACATGAAGAATGAAACTGGACCACTTTCTTACACCATACTCAAAAAATAAACTCAAAATGGATCTGTGTTCTTAAGAGGTATTGATCTGAAGTTATCTTGTGATATCTTTGTCTGAATACAGAATCAATGTAACATTGGCTTCATAGAATGAGTTGGAAAGAACACCCTCCTCTACTGTCATTTGGATAGATTTGAGAAGGGTCGGATTGGGTTTAATTATTTTTTAAACATTTTGTAGAATTTATCAGTGAAGGCATGTGGGTCTGTGCTTTTCTACTGCTAACCTTTAAATTACTAATTCAATCTCTCTCTCTCTCTCTCTCTCTCTCTCTCTCTGTCTCTCTCGTTATAGGTCTTTTCATATTTTTTTTTTTGTAAACTACAGTGGTGTGTGTCTTTCTAGGAATTTTTCCATTTCATCTAAGTTATTTAATTAATTTGTTGGCAAAGAGCTGTTCAAAGTGCCCTCTTATAATTCTTGTATTTACTTAATACAAAATGTATTTGTATTTACATGAATACAAAAATGATGGCCCCTCTTTCATTCCCGATTTGAGTAATTTGAGCTCCTCTCTCTCTCTCTCTCTCTCTCTCTCTCTCTCTCTCTCTCTCTTATGAATCCAACTAAAACTTTTTCAATTATGTTGATCTTTTCAGAGTCTTCTTTGGGTTTCTTTGACCTTTCTCTGTTGTCTTTCTATCTACTTGGTGCCACTCTAACCTTCAGGTTCTTCCCTTTGCTTGCGTAAGCTTAAGTTTGGTCTTTATCTAGTTCCTTAAGGTGGGACCTTATATTATTAATTTGCTATCTTTCTTTTTCAATGTAGATGCTTACAACTCTAGACTTCCCTCTGAGTACTGCTTGAGCTATCGCCCATAAGTTTTGGTACATTGTGTTTTCATTTTCTTCTTTTTTTTTTTTTTTTGTTTTAAACACGTTAAAAAAATTTTTTAATGTTTATTGATTTTTGAGAGAGAGAGACAGAGCATGAGCAGGGGAGGGGGCAGAGAGAGAGGGAGACACAGAATCTGAAGCAGGTTCCAGGCTCTGAGCTGTCAGCACAGAGCCCGACACGGGTCTCAAGCCCACAAACCATGAGATCATGACCTGAGCTGAAGTAGGACACCCAACTGACTGAACCACCCAGGCACCCCTTCATTTTCATTCATCACATAGAATTTTCTAACTCCTGTTGGATCCATTGGTTATTTAGGAGTAAGCTTTTTAATTTCCACATATTTGTGATTTATCAAGTTCACTTTTGCTATTGATCACTAATTTAATTCCATTGAGGTTGGAAATGTGCATTATATAATTTTAATCCTTTCAAATATATTGAGAGTTGTTTTATAGCTTAAAGTTTGGTCTATTCTGAGGAACTGTTCACATGTGCTGGAGAACAATATGTATTATGCTCTTGTTGGTAAAATATTTTATGGACATTTGTTAAGTCTAGTTGTTTTATAGTGTTGTTCAAACAGTTTATATTCTTGTTGATATCTGCCTAGTTATTCAATCTGTTATTGAATTAGGAGTATTGAGTCTCCAAACAATGATTGGTACATTGTGTGTCTCTTCTGTCTTTCATTTCTTGTTTCTTGTATTTTGAAGTTCCATTGTTAGGTACACATGTAATTGTTTTATATTCTTAATGTATTGATTCTTTATCATAACATAATGTCTCTTTTTGTCTCTGGTGACATTTTTTTTTTCTTTTAAGATCTATTTTGTCTTATATTGTTATGATGACTCCAGCTCCCTAATCTCTATGCTTGGTTTTCAGTTGCTTTTCTATGATATGTATAAATATAAATTTATTTTATTTATTGGTCAGGATCATTTAATTTACTAGCTTTATGGGTTTCTGCTTTTGAATAAATTCAGAAAATAATGAGCAAATTTCTTGATTTTTTTCTTCTTCATTCACTTTCTTCATTCCACCTAGAACTCTATGTTCTATAATTATCTCACAGATAAGGATGCTTTGCAAAATTTAAATTTTTTTCATTTTAATTAAATTTAGATAATTTTTGATGTCTTCACCTGTCCTTCTTTGGGAATCCCATCTGCTGTTAATTTTATTCAATAATTTACAACATTTTAGATATGATTTTCTATTTTTTCTACAGTCACTATAAATAGTTCTGTATATATCAATCAATATTTTTTTCTGACCTTTGCTAATTGTTTTGTTTTTTCATGCCTAGTAGTTTTTATTGGATATGGGACATTGTGATTGATGTATTTTAGAGATATTGGAGTATGCTATCTTTCCCAAAGACTTAAGTTGTTGTTTTGTGTTTTTTGTTTTTTTCCCTAGCAGTTAGGTACTTTACTGAGGGAGTGTTTAGAAGTGTAGAGACTTGGTTTTATATTTTTGGGGGTAAATGTTTATTTTTGCTTTGTCTTTTGATCCAGGGCATACTTCTTAATCCTAGTTTGTAGTCATTACTACTAAGGCATGGTCCTTCTGAAGTTTCGATGGAAGTCTAAGGTACTTAGGAGACCTCACAATTTTGTATAACCAAATTTGCAATCTCTGTGTTCCTTGTGTTAAGTAAAAGCTCAAAATCTATTTAGCTCTTTCAGTATTCTAGTTGTTTCCTCTTGGCTCCTTGACATTTAACCCATTCATGTACCATTTAAGGGTCAGCCAAGGATTTAATTTTATGCACATTTTGGAATATCTTCTTTACATAGACCTCCCTTCAATGACCAGTCATTCTTGTAGTCCAAAATTCTGTCCTATAACTTCTAACCCTACATAATCATGGTTTTCTTCTTACATTATAACGTCTCAGTGTTGCTGGGACTTTTCCCTTAGTGGAAAGGTGAATAAACGTGTTTCATTCTGTGTAATTTCCTTCTTTAAGAGTTGCATTATTTCCAAATTCAGTCTATTTTGGTCACTTTCAGGTGCTTTCAAACAGTTGTTTAAAAAAAATCCCAGGCCTTATAAATGTTACCTACAAGAGAGTTAGTCCAATACAGGTTACTCCAGTATTACGACAACAAAATATTCTCCTTTAAAAATTATAAAGTTTTGTTTCTTAGATTTCACATATAAGTGAAGTCATATGGTATTTGTCTTTATCTGAATGACTTATTTCACTCAACACAGTACTCTCTACCTCCATCCACATCACTGCAAATGGCAAAATTTCATTTTTTTTTTTATGGCTGAGTAATGCTCCATTGTATATCTATCTATCTATCTATCTATCTATCATCTATCTATCTATATCATATCTTCTTTATCTATTATTCAATTTTACTCTTTACTTTTAGTTCCTGAAATCATATAGAATTTATATTTACTTGTGATGAGATACAAGGAAAAATTTAATTTAAACAAATTTAAACAATTTGTTCAGCATTACTTGTTAAATACATCATATAATAATTTTGTAATAGCTGTTATGTTGTGTAAGATTTTTACATATATTTTTCTAATCTTTCTATTGGTTTCCCATTACATAGTTCTGATCCAGATTCACACAATTTAAATACTCTTGTTTTAAAAGTATAATTTTTATATGATGCCAAAAGGATCTAAAATGTTCTTCTTTTAATATTATGTTGGCCTTTTCTTCTATAAGATGAATATCAAAATTTGCCCTTCAATTTCTAAAATAACACAAAAAGAAGCTCATCATTTTAAATAGGTTTGTAATGACTTTGTAGGTTAATTTGTGGAAAATTATATAATAGTACACAGCCTTACAACCAATTTAGCTGAATCTTACCTAAGTATTTCAATGGCATTTTGTAGTTTTCTCATAGTTTATTGTATGTCATATTATAATTACTCCTGAGCACCTTGTATTTATCATTATTGAACCTTATATGCATTTTCTAATTGCATTTTGCAATTATTGTTGATATTAAAAAAAAGTGTTATTTAAAATTGATTTAATATCCAACAAAATTTTGTCCTCTTATTTTCGTTTTCATTGTTTATATATTTTTTACATGGTCAGTCAAATGATAATGAATGAGAGCTTATAATTTCCTATCTAATTTTTATGAAAATCTGTTTTTTCATTGACTTACTATACATAAAAAGACCATAAGGACAAAGTAGATCAAAAGCTGTTAAAATTGGCTTCCTAGATATTAAAGAGAATATTACTAATAGCTTACAATTAAGCATCATGTTTCCCATAGATTTTTACTAGATTCTGTATCATATTATTAAAGTTTTTAGAGACCTCACAATTTTGTGTGATTTCCTGCATCTACTGAGATAGCTATATCTTTTTCTCCAATAATTTCTTATTGTAATGGATTATATTAAAATATTTCCTAACTTTAAATAACCTTTGCATGCTGTAAAAAATTCAATTTGCTCATTGTGAATTAATGTTTAAAGCTTTGCTGAATTTTTAAAAAATCTCAATTAGGATTTTGAAAAACATTTTTATAAGATAATGGTTTAAAAATGTTTCCTTCATATACATTTTTTGCCTAGTTTTCATGTCATGATTATAATTGCCCTAAAAAATAACTTAGAGTGTGTACCTGATTGGTTTAAAGAAAAAAGTTACCTATGATTATAATTTTGTTTTGAAGATTTTGGTTAAAACTCGCTGATAGTGCTATTTGAACTTCTGTACTTTTGTTAGCATAGATTTTTAAAGGCAAATTCCGTCTCTTTAATGTTTACTGTTTATATTCAAGTTTCTTGTATTTTTTGACAGAATAGATGGATTTTCCTTAGAAAATTATCCATTTTATATGATTTTTACATGTATTAGTGCATTTAATTCACAATACTATATATTTATTTTATTCTGTACTTTATACTACAGATGTGTCTTTTATTATTATAGTTACCTTATTATACCATTTTTTTACTTTTCATTTAAAAATTTTCTTTTTAATGTTTATTTATTTTTGAGAGAAAGAGAGAGAGAGAGACAGAGAGACAGAATGCAAGCGTGGGAGGGGTAGAGAGGGAGACACAGAATCCGAAACAGGCTCCAGGGTCTGAGCTGTCAGCACAGACCCCGATGCGGGGCTCAAACTCACAGACCCTGAGATCATGACCTGAGCTGAAGTCAGATGCTTAAATGACTGAGCCACCCAGGCGCCCCTTCACTTTTCATTTTAATCTAACCAATGCTTTTCTACTTCAATAGGGTTTTTCCAAAGAACTATCATTTGGTTGCTTTGATACAATATATATTTTTGTTTGGTGGGTTCTTATTACATTAATTCTTATTTTTATTTTTAATCATTTCACTCATTGTATTGACTGACATATTAGAGGAAGCCAGTAATTCTCTTTTCAGTGAGTGTGTAAGAGAATCAATGTGACGCAAACCGGCATTATTTTCTTAATTTGTTGTTGTTGTTGTTGTTGTTGTTGTTGTTGAGTATGGTTGACACAAAATGTTCCATTAGTTTCAAGTGTACAACACAGTGATTCAACTTCTCTATATGTTATGGTATAATAACAACAGTGATAAATTCATGAATACATGGAGGTTTTAGTCTATTCTATACCTCCACAGAACAAAGATATTAGTATTCCCTCAATTACCAAGGAAATAGAGTCCAATCCCTAACAAAACTCCAGTGAGATATTTGATTCAGTCATTCATATATATTTATATTATGATAAATAAAAGTCTTATGGATTATTTTTTAAATGATTAAGAATGATTAGAAAACTTTGGGAAAAAACTGGAAATTTTGTTATCAGCTATCCAAAATTGTTTTAAATAATAATTTTAAGACAGTGTAATATACACTGCATTAGTTTATGAATGGACCAACAGCTCAATGGAGCACAAAGGTACATGCAGATATAGGTACAGGATTTAATGTGAGGGGAAATTGACATTGGTAATCAATGTATATATTTTAACACATTATTGAGACAACTGACTCTCCATTTTGGAAAAGCTTTTATCTATAGTTAGATTTCTGCCTCTCTTAAATTCAACTTAGTAATATTTAAATGAAAGAAAAAACCATGAAAACAAAATGACAAAAGTACCAGATGAAACAAATGGAAATATGTTTATACCTTTTCAAAGTATGCAATACAATAAGAAATCAGGAGGAAAATTATGAAAACATCGTAAGTAGGAATCTGTACTTTTAAAAAACTTCTATAGGAAAGTAATTCATAAGCTAATTTAAAAAATCACAAATGGGGCAAGCATTAATATACAATGACTAGAAAATGATTAGTATTCCTTGAATATTTGCAAACACTCATTCCTCTTCCTTGTTTTGTTGTTAATAATACATCTTATGTCATTCTTCATAATTGATTTTTTTATTATTCTCTTCATCTAATAACAATGTGAGTGCTAAGAGGGCAGTTGTTTTTATCTAATTTAATAATGTGTTTCTAGGACCTAGAATATGGGCTGGCTCACTACAATTTTTAGTAAATGATATCAATAAGAAATGTTCATCACCATAATATAAAAATGGGCATAGTATAAGAAGAGAAAAAAATTCTAAAAGAAACAATGTTAAATATTACTAATGATATAAAATATGTTCTATCCTGACATTTATAAGCTAAAGCATTTACATTCTTTATTATGTATTTGACCAACAAGATTTCAATTGCTTAATCATACCCATGGAAAAATATATAGTGGCATTAACTGCTGATGTTGGTGTAAATTAGAGAGTAATATGGAAATAAAAATCTTAGATTCATTGGAGTGCAGATATTTGATTTCTGGATGCTTATTCCAAAAATACATTAGGAAATTCTTTCAGTTTTGTTGGTTGCTGTGCAGAAGCTTTTTATGTTGGTGTAGTCCCAGTAGTTTATTTTTGCCTTTGTTTCCCTTACATCAGGAAACATATCTGGAAATAAGTTGCTACAGTCGATGTCAAGGAAGTTTTTGCCTGTGTTCTCTTCTAGGATTTTAATGGTTTCAAGTCTCGTATTTAGGTCTTTAATCCATTTTGAATTTATTTTTAATATGGTCTAAGAAAGTGTCTCGGTTTCATTATTTAGCATGTTTCTGTCTGGTTTTCTCAACACCATTTGCTGGAGAGACATTCTTTTTCCCATTGGATATTCTTACCTTCTTTGTCAAAGATTAATTGACCATATAGTTATGGGTTCATTTCTGAGATTTCTATTCTGTTCTATTGATTTGTGTGTCTACTTTTGTGCTGGTACCATACTGTTTTGATTACTACAGCTTTGTAATATAACTTAAATTCCCGAAGCAAATGACATATCTGGTAAAAAACATACCTGATAAAAAACATATCTGATAAAAAAAGTATCCAAAATATATAAAAAGTTATCAAACTCAACACCCCCAAAATTAATAGTCTAATTAAAAATGGGCAGAAGACATGAATACACATTTTTCCAAAGTAGACATGCAAAGAGGGCCAACAGACACATGAAAAGGTTTATGTGTTTGTGTGTGTCTGGAGAAAAATACATATAAAATACATATCATGTATACATATATGTGCATATATGCAAATATATTAACACGCATATATATAAACATATATGTATATGTAACATATACAAATGTGGCATATAAAACATATATATGGTGCTAAGGAGCACTTTGTATGCAAATTATATATACAGACTGTATATGTATGTGTGTATATATGCATATGTACATATGCACACTCTTTAAAAATATTCTCATCTATATCTCTATTTACTTTTATATTTCTAAATGTATCTTGATAGAGATACCTATAACTATGGATACAGATGTGTGATAGAATGCTCACCCAAACTCTAATAGTGTTAAGATTTAGAGCTATTTTCTAATTCTTTTCAGCTATTTTGTTCTAAATATTTACATTGTATAGATGCCGAAATTCATATTCTAAAGGAAAAGATTCTGTGGTATTTTTAATGGCATCAATCTCTTTATTTTAATAACTTGAGATTAATTTTTGTTATTTTTTATTGAGGACAGGAATTATCCCTATTTACCACTGCATTTCTGTCAGTAAGTAAAGTGCCTGGCAACTAGTAGGTGATCAGTGATGGTGCACTGAATAAATGAATGAGTCTGTAGCAAGAAGATGCCTCAAATTAGCATATAAATTTCTTACTCTTACCCTACTTTACTATCTTTGAGAAGCGTTGCCTAGAAATCTGTTACTAATGGTAAAAATTAGTTTACTTTTATCTGATGGGTTCATCTATTTTTCCTTTCCCAATGAATATAGTCCCCAGATTTTGATTCTCTTGGAGTACTTTCTGATTAGTCTCGAAACTCCCTGTTGCCCTTTGGAATATGGAAGAAACTAGGGCCAACCAACAATCTGTCTGAAAATAAGAGAAACCACCCACCTGGGGTCAATAACCCACTCTATTTCATGAAACCATTCATATTTCAACACTGAAGTGGTTTGGATAGGTGAAAATGACAATGCTGATTGGTTCAGGTACCAAGGTCACAGAAGGGGTTCACTTTACAATTATATCCGCTGAGAGAAGTCAGTAATGCATCCTGCTGAGGAGACTTAAGGCTCCAGCTTGCTCATGATCTGTCTGAGCGAACTGACTGATAATCTATGCTACTGCACCTCTGCCTCCAGAAGAGCTCAACCTATCAGAATCAACTATTCTTAGATAGCTTTAAAAAAGTGAAGAGCGTAAAATCAGATATAATCAGAATCAATTACTGAGATTTTTTAAAAATTAATTTGAACTTCTGGATAACAGAACAATCATTCCTGAAATATTTTTTGGTACCTAAAGATGATATGCTTTTTCAAAATGGGTATACCTTTATACTTGAGATATATAAACCCAATTTTGATTAATTTGATTACTTTGAACTAAGCATCAGTATGATAAGGTTTAGGCTATTCCATTTCTAACAATTCACTCATTCGTGGTGTAGTCACTTTTAATACTGAACAAAGGGGACACACACTGACAAACCAGAAATCCACATACACACACAACTACGAAGACAAGTGTGCAGGTATTTAACTGACTGAAAAGTAACAAAAAGCTTGACAATGTCAACTGACGTAAGTTCCCAGTCTGACATGACAGAGCTGAGCAAGACAGAACCCCAAACTTCTCAGTTCATGATCAGCTCTAAAAAATGGGAAGAAACATTTGTTTCCTAAGCTTGGACACAGTTGAATCAGGAAAAATTTCACAACCAAGAATGGAGAGACTGTCTGGGAGTTGTCAGGATTTTAACCTAAAAAGGAAAGAAGAGGCAAGAAAGGAATTAGGCAATGAAGTGGATGCTAAACCCCAAAGCAGTTTCAATGGCTTTTGTGATTTAACTTTTCCTGTCTGGCATATAAAAACATACTGTAAATAGCACATGGCTTCAACAGTCACCCTCAGCTCTCTTTTCAAATGTTCTCACCCTGTCTCACAGACTGCTACCCCCAATTTTAGAATGCCCATCTCCATAGTGAGATATAGCTACCTTGCTGTAGTATACTTCTGAATTATCCCACTGGCTTTTCCTGTGGGCTTCATAAATGGCCATGGACTTCTGTTATTTTGATTTTGAATACATCTTGTCTCTGCTTACCCTTCATTTTAGTCTTACAGACCTGTATCAGATGGGGAGGCCCAAGATATAGCAAATTATTTGGGTTTCAGACAGGTATTTTTATGTGGAGCTCACTCTGTGAGCCTTGGAGCCAGAAAATTCATTCAGCCTTTGACACTAACCACAATTTAGCCAAAAATTTTAAAGCATTTTATGATGATGAAAATTTATTTCTTTAAATGATAAAGCACATCCAACATAGTTCAAATAGACATTTTATACATTAAAAAAAAACTGTCTTATCATTTATCACAATGCTCAATACACTATAGGAGATCAGTGAATGCCAAGTGAAAGATCAAAGAATGAAGAAAGTTGAACAAAAATCTTACTTCTTAAATAAATTCATTCACTTAGATACCATGTAGATTAAATGTTTAGTCAAATTTTATGCAACTTTTACAAATTCAGCTGTTACCAAAGGCTTATATTATTCTCCCTTAGGTTCACGGAGCAGCACTAGAAAATTACATTTTGAAATTATTTTTAAAATTTAAGTCAAAGTTTCCAATATTCCAGATTTTTCTAAGGTTATTAAAAAAACCTTAGTTTATTTTTATTTTTATGAAAACGTATCAAACAAACATTCTTATGAGAGGGTTAACTCTCTTTACTTACATGTTTTTTTTTTCTCTTAAGAAATCATAAATGCCAAAGCTTTCCAGATCTCTTTCAATGCAGTCCTGGTTCCACCGTAATATTATCCCATATACTTGACTTTCTTTTACATTCTTACATTTTTTGCATAGTTTTTTTCCCTCTTATTTCACATGTCAACAATAATAAGCTTGAAAGAAAACAAAAATACTAAAACCTTTTTCTCTATTTTTAATACTATGGTAATTGTTCTTTATCCTGGCATTTAATTAATTGTGTATATTCAAGAAAATCCATTTCTTTAAAATTTTATCTTCCGGTTTACTTTCAAGTGTGATAATTGACAGGTAATAAAATGTTTAGGTCGGCAATTTCTGCAAACTCACAAAAAGTCAGAGACTCAGTGTTAAGCTCTTTCAGACTTATTTGATCACTATGAGTGGAAACGATGACAAATTTTGATTAAGACCAGCTAAACCAATCAATAAAGTCCTTGGACTTGCATAAGTTACTACTGGCTATTCACAATAATGGTGATAGCCTAGAAGTGAACCCTGAAACCATTAACACGGAATGAACAACAGATAACTTGACAAAATATTTTTTTCTCCTGTTGTTTTAAGTTTGTACACCTATGTCAGTGTTATAGAAATTTAAATTATGCCATTCTTGGCTGTTGTCCCTGCTTTTTTTTTTTTTTTTTATTTAAAATAGTTTCTCCAGCTTATCATTTAGATGACTTTATTCCCCCAACTCCGCTAAAAGCACAAATCAGGGAAATCACAGAAGGCATAGTGGCAGGGTACTAGTGCTGTCTACCATTTTTGTGGATCCCAGTTCTGATACAGTAGTTGAAGTTCAAAAGGCAGAGAAGGTCAAGGTGAAGGTGTACTACTTCAAAATCCTCAAGGTCCATTGGATATAAAACTTAAACAAACAAGAAATTACTTTCATTGATTAAATGTAGATTGAATTAGGAGGAAAAAATGACAGGCACCACTAAGGTTCTATCCCCCACGCATTGTTTAACTCAGCATGACTGATTCAATCTGCTGAGCCCCAAGGAAGGCCAAAGATGTCACTCATGGACTCCACACAATGCAGGATTCTTAGAAGAGCAAAATCGAAAAGTTGCACTTTATCTACTCACAGCCTGGAGCCACTGTTCTCATTCGGTCTTGTGTTAGCAGAACAATGAACTACAGCAGGCATTGGGCTGTTCCGCATAATAATTATAGGTATCCCACAGGCAAAGCTGTTGTTGCTTTTAAGACTTGACAGAATGTGTCTTGTAGGCATGACCTAGCAGATGGGGACTTTTTTTCTTTCATCTTTCCCCCAAAAGCCACCTAGGTGAAATATATAAAGCATCTTGATAAGGGATATATTTTCTCCTGTAGGGGTAGTTTGATTACTATAAGCTGCTCTTCTTGTTCATTCACCTGAAAAATAATTGCCACTCTGTGGTGGAAGAAGTCAAGTATAGCCACAGAGGCAGGGGTAGACCTTTTGCTCCATCCTGCTAATTTGTGTCACCTACTGCACTGGCTTATGTATTGATGGTAGAAAAAAAAATGAAGCAGAAAATTAAGTCTGAAAGGATTTTTTGTCCTGCTGTCACTTTGTACAACATTTAGTTCAGTTGACATGACACTGTGCCTTTTGTTACATAAAACTGTCACATTGTCCCCTTCTGGTTAGCTGCAGTTTCTGCCCAAATCAATAATATCTGTCAAAACTGTCAAATAACGAAAGGATCCTATGATATGTTGGCTGCAGTGAATGATATTTTTGACTATCTCTTTAAATGTTACCAAATTAGGTTCAAACACATATTTGAAATAAAGAAGTGACATAAGCTTTGTAAATGATATAACATTTGAAAATGAGGGCATCACTTACGTGCATTAGGTATGTACTATGTGGTGCACTTGTAATTTCCAAAGAAAATTTTAAATCGATTTCAGATGGATCGCTTTCATTATATAATGACAACTTTAAATCCTAAACAAAGGGGCAACTCAAAACCCTGAGCTTCTATTCATTTCCTCCCACCGCCCCCATATGTAATGATTACACTTAGTTATTGGAGATAATTTATTCTAAATGTAATTAGCCATAGAAGAACTGTAGGTATGGTCACTTACTGCTTTCTATCCAGGACGCTCAATGGTTGCCTTCTGGCATTGTTTGTAAGCAGGAAACCAAGTCACAGAGAGCTATAACTTGAGCCAGTGGTCTTAAACTTTCGTGATCAGTCCCTCTAGTTGGAAACTGTTGGCAAAAGCTCAAAAGTGACTTTTTGGGAGCTTCAGATGAACTAAAAAATTATATTTTGTGGTTTAGTTAAACATCATATTACACTTTGCTCTGCTCGGGGATAATATCTTTATGTCCTCATGTTTCAGTCTCTCACCAAGCAAAGAACACATATAGAGATCATGCTATTCACAGTTCCTTGAACCAGGTAGTCTCTGTTTTTAAAAAATGTGTGTTTTAGCATTTGAGTTTAACATGCTTTCAGTGACCCTCTCTCCTGATCCTTCTAACTATCCCCTTACACCACACATTTTTCCACTTGTCAAAAATATTCAGAATTAATTTATCTCTTTTATACCTGATATGACTTAAGGTGTTTACGCTCATGATACCTATATAAGTTTACCTAGAATCCCCAAAACCATGGCCTATAGAAATCTAAAGATCATCTGCTTCTATACAGAGTGCTATGAATTCCCACACGTTACCACTGCTTAGAGTGAGCTGGCTCAAATGTAAAACTTAACACCTCTGAGTTCTTCAAAGAATTATTAACATACAGGCATTAAGATACTGAGTAGACTGTATCAGGTAGATTGTGGGTTAAAGAAGATACGTTTACACAAATACATTTTCCAATGTCCTTTCGCAAATACTCTGTCATATTGAATCAGGGCCATAGTTTGTTGCGCACAAAAGTGATGAGAATGCATTTTAACACAGTTTTATTTAGTCCCTGGTATGCCTTCCTTTAAGAATTTAATAAAAAAAATTACTTAAAATTTAAAAGTAGATCTGATAAAAAGTTGTCTGCTCTCTTTCATATATGAATGTTAGTAACAGACCTAGAGAAAACATGTAACTCTCAGTGATGCACTAAATCAATACCTGTTCTATAAAATTCTGCAATCCTTCATAAAAGCTAATCAAAAAAAAAAGAGAGAGAGAGAGAGAGAGAGGTCTTGGGTACATAAACATATAGATATTCACATTTACCAAAAATGTTTAAAATAAATTAAACTTTACAATATCCATATGTCTTAGAACAGTGAAAGAATAGTCACTTACTTTGGTGAAAATAATAATATATAATAAAAGTAAAGATTTATTTACTTTATTATAAAATAATATTCTATCAAAATCCCTAGACTTTCTAAATTTATGAAAGTGCCTATATTCTAATCCATCTAAATTTTTTGCCACAGGAATATGCAGTGGTAAAAGTCTTAGTTTGAGGGGCACCTGGGTGGCTCGGTTGGTTAAATGTCTGACTTTGGCCCAGGTCATGATCTTATGGTTCATGAATTTGAACTCCACGTCGGGCTCTGTGCTGACAGCTCAGAGCCTGGAGCCTGCTTTGGATTCTGTGTCTCCCTCTCTCTCTCTCAAAAATAAATAAACATTAATTTTTTTTTAAGTCTTAGTTTGAGTCTAGAATTTGGGCATTTGCAAGGATGCTAGGTTATGCTCACTAAAGCTCTATTTTATGATCAATTGAAGACATTTCTGGATAAAAATTTATCATAAGAGTAGAGCTAAAGTTGGACTCAAGGACAATGGGTCATTATCTAAGAGGTTATGTCATTTAGAGATTAGAACTGTATCTGTTGCTGATTTCTCTCTGACCCGGGTTTACTGAAATTTTGTCTAAGTCTTAGGATCAGGAGCTTGCCAAAAAGTAGCAAGAGAAAACTAAGAATTAATTCAGTACATGAATAAAGCAGTGATAACATACATGTCACCAGCTGGACAAAATGATACTAAAAACAGAAAGTATCTGAATTTGTTAGAAACAGATAAAGCAGTGTTTAGAGGGAGATTTGCAGTGTTGGTTTTTAAAAGGTTAACAAAATTAACAAATCTAAAGCTGTACTGACCAAGGGACAAAACACATGAAGGATGGCACATTTGTCAGGTATTATACGGAAGGCACCACTGCAGATCCTAAAGACATTAAAAGAAATTAAGAAAATATTACAATCCACTTTATGCCAGTACATTCAACAATTTCAATGAAAAAGATAAATTTCTTAAAAACATAAGTTATCAAAACTAACTCAAGAAGAAATTGAAGATATATATGAACAGCCCTACATCCATTAAGTAAATTAAATTTATAACTAAAAGCTTTCAGCAAAGAAAATTAAAGGTCCCAATGGCTTCTCTTGTGAATTGTATCAATCATATAAAACAGAAATAGTACACAAATTATACACAAATCCTTTTTTTTTAAGTGGGAACATTTCTCAAGTAATTTATGAGCTGAAATTATCCCAACACCAAAACTAAAGATACAATGAGAGGGGCGCCTGGGTGGCTCAGTCGGTTGAGCTTCCGACCTCGGCTTAGGTCATGATCCCGCAGTTTGTGAATTCGAGCTCCACATCAGGCCCCGTGCTGACAGCTCAAAGCCTGGAGCCTGCTTCAGATTCTGTGTCTCCCTCTTTCTCTGCCCCTTCCCCACTCATGCTGTCTTTCTCTGTCTCTCAAAAATGAATAAACATTAAAAATATAAAAAAAAAAAAACAAAGATACAATGAGAAAAAAGAAATTATAGCACAGTATCCTTGCATGGATTAAACAATAAGACGGTATTACCAAATGAAATATATATAAGAAGATGCTATTCCATGAGCAGTGGGATATATTCAAGCAGTGTTACATTGATATTCAAAAGCAATCAGTATGATTCAGTGGATTAACAAAAAATTAGAGGGAAAAGAAGGTGGTCATGTTGATAGATGTAGCAAAAGCGTTTGAAAAGATTTGATATCCATTTATAAAACTTTCAAGCCACTGGAAGTAGAAGAGAACTCCCTGAACCTGACAGAGAAATATATTAAAATTTACAATAGCATTATATCTAATGGCAAAATAGAGAATATTTTGCCCTAATGTTGGAAAGAAGGTAAAAATATTTACTCTTCCCACTTCCATTCAAGCTTTTATCAAAGGTCCTGGCCAGTCTAAAAAGGCAAGCAAGGGAAACAAAGGGCAAACAAATTTGAAAGAAAGAAGTAAAACTGTTCGAATTCACAGATGATATGATTGTATTAAGTCATCTAATAAATTGATCTACTTGCACTAATAACTGGATTTACCAATTTCAATTATAAATTGTACCTTCCTTTATTTGGGAGAAAATGTTTTTGTTTATAATGCAATTGATTTATGTTTTGTGGGCACATTTTTGTTGTTGTTTCTATTTTTTTTCTTGATATTAAAAAATAGGAAAAAAAAAGGTTTTGTTGATGTTGGCAATGAAGGGACAGGCTTGTGGGTACTCATCATTTGTGTCTACCGTGACATTTTGGAACAGCTTTCAACATTAGAAATATGTCTCTGTATAGCAAATGTCTCATTATTTATATAGAGTAAGAATATCACTGTATTTATAGCCTTACATGTCATTTGGTGTAGGTTTCATCTACCAGATGAATCAAAACAAGACTTTTGAGTGATCAAGTGGAGAATGGCTATCCGTCTTGCTTACACTGGTGACAACTGACACCGGATGTGTCTCTAGGTAAAGGCAGTGGTGGAATCTTTCAGATGCTACTAAAAGCAGAGCAGTTTTGGTGCTTGGGGACAGTGCCAGATTCTCGC
Organism: Panthera uncia; assembly: GCF_023721935.1. NCBI lineage: Eukaryota > Metazoa > Chordata > Mammalia > Carnivora > Felidae > Panthera > Panthera uncia. The sequence goes on from NW_026057577.1 coordinate 114,795,763, forward strand.
CCCTCCCATCAGATGCTACATGGTTTTGTGGCTAATGGGAATGTCATCTGAATTAACAGATAAGGTCTGAAGTATGATAAAAGTTGTCCCCAAATCTTAATAAAACCCTACCTTGGCTTCAATTTACTACAGAAGATTCAGTGGTAGAAATTTGAAAATCCTGATGGATGTAACAAGGTGCTAACCCCTTAAATAAATCAAATTTGTGGCTTTTAGTCACTGAGTTTTTAACTTACCTAAACCATGCATCTTGCTGTGCAATCTTTAACCCCATCCCATCAGCTACACCACCATGGAACCACCAGATTTCCTTTGACTCTACAAATCAACATCAGATGCACAAAAACTCAATAGTGGAATTTTGTTGCTTTTCTGCTGTCCACCCCTGCCAAGAAGGAGTAAGTATGTAACCATTTGCTACTGACCAATTGATGAACACAGACCTAATGTAAACAAATTGGAAGGAGAAAAACGCATTGGTTTAAATATCAAAATTTTCCCTTATTTGCATATTTATACATTTACTCCATGTAAGCAAAACAACAACCTTTTCCCCCAGCATCCATAAAAGACAAATATTTATTTAAAAGTACATCTCAAAACTAATAATAAATTATCAAGAAAGAAATCACACAGACCATATTTTCTACCCATAAGAAAAATAATACAGAAAATTAATCTTTCTAAGTCTCAATTGCTTAGTAATTTAAAAACATCAAATAACACTTGGATCACAGCCCAAAATAAACTGATTACAGACTCTTAAAAAATCACTAACAATGAGACTCTAAGTTTCTAAACTGTAGCCAAAATGATATCCATTGTACAATAGAAAATTTCTCCCATTTTGGTGAGCATTCCAAATCTCAGTTGGACTTCAATTTTTTTTTTTGCAAGCTTTTAATCACTTGCTTTATTCCTTAAAGGATGTTAATCTTCATCTGCATTTGTAGAAATCCTAACTCTAAATTGCCTCCTGTGTTCCTGAAGGGCTGAAATCAGGATATAAGTTGGCTTTTCTGCTCTATTGTGTCAGAGCTGGCCACGAGTACGCTGTCATTCTGTTGGTCCCAACTACAATTAGATTATATTGAAAGGCAAATTCCCATAATCCTGAATTTCCCTACAGTAATCTGATTCTATATTTTTATCAGATACATGAACAATCTTTCAGTAGCTTCCTTATGTTTTTCGTTTTTCTCCCGGAAAACACTTTTCTCTATCTTTTATCCAGCCACAGACCGTAGGAGCCCTGACAAACCATCTCTCTGGGGTCTGATGATAGCTCCTGAGTAGGCTTTGTGAACAAACAACTTGTGTTCAAACATGTATGTTTCCCAACCTTTTTCACTCCTTGAATATTCCCTCTCCATCAGAAACTGAGTTGCTTTTCTGTAAAATTGATTCAGATCCTGAGCCAAGTTAACACCAGGCTTTCAAAGGTCCTTTCTTCAGATAGTCACCCTGTGGCAAAAGCCAACTTGAAATTCTCCAGCTATTCCTTCCTGCCTCCATCAAGATGTGTTCTTGACAATTTCCACTTAATTATTTAGAAAGTGTCACCAAATCTGGGACCCAGCTTTAGTGGCTTTCTCTTTCCTACCACTACCTACTACAGAGAACACCAATTTGATTTTTATAAACTTAGGAAATATGGCTTCCTTATGCTCATGACGTCATAGAACAGGCAACGTGACACACCGCAGGGTCAATTTCAAGGAGTACAGTTTCATTTTAGGGGTTATTCCATCAGAAATTTTACCTCTTCTACCAGAATCTTTGAAACTAGCATCCTACATAGGCAACATTATGAGAGACGCTAAAAAAGCAAATGAATTCATGTGCATCCTGAACATGGGGCACAGCCCCAAGTTTCTGCCCTCCATCTATCAGCAGAAAGCATGACAAAAAACAAAACAAAAAACAATGTGACATCAATTCTACATATCAAATCAGAGAAAGAGCTTTGCTCTATTAATTCAAAAGTATTTAAATAAAAAGAAATGGAGGCTATTACAATGAAGCCCAGCATGAACAGAAATAATTACAGAATAGTAGAGAATTTAAAATGGGAAACAATGACAAATGTGTGAGCTAGAATTGGAAGCTACTTTTATATTAATGTAATCTTGAGAACATTATTATTATATTAATAAAATAAAATAAAATAAAATAAAATAAAATAAAATAAATTCATGCTACCTCAAACTACCAGTTATTTTAAAAATATAAAATATATGCATTGTTAAGAAAGCCCTCATTAGTTATAGTAATTGTTTTTTGTAGGCGGTCTTAATGATAGTTACCATTACTAATACATTTCTTGCTTTCATACAAATGATGTTTACCTTTTCTGTTTCTGATGGTTTTTGTGGATAAAAAAACATAAGAGGATTGAATAGACAATAATCTGTTCCATGCTTCTAAAAGCTAAAAATCTCTCTCTGCGTTTACAGATATAAGCTGCCTATGCATATTCTTCTTACTTAAAATTTTATTACTTGACAAATTTGTTTACCAATTCTTGTTTCATATATAATTTCTCCATGTAAATCAACTCTTCTTGATTCTCAGAGTTATGAAAATACACCATATTTCTGTTTCTTCATGCTGTGCTAAGATTCCTTCTGACCACATTGCTTTACATTAATAGGTTATACTGTTCTGACCAAAAGTTCCTGTAATAATTCATTGTCATCTATCAGTTTGCTAATGATGAAGAGTCAGCATTCTCAGAACATACTTCCTAGACTACTTCAATTACATATTACATTTTTTGTTGTTATATATTAGATCAGGCATTTTTGAAGAAAATTGTTTAAAAATGCACCCCCTGGGGGCGCCTGGGTGGCTCGGTCGGTTAAGCGTCCGACTTCGGCTCAGGTCATGATCTCATGGTCCGTGAGTTCGAGCCCCGCTTCCGGCTCTGTGCTGACAGCTCAGAGCCTGGATCCTGTTTCAGATTCTGTGTCTCCCTCTCTCTCTGCCCCTCCCCTGT